>NW_016809276.1:1734372-1741593 GCF_001698545.2 Rhinopithecus bieti | reverse complement strand
CATACAATGAGGTACTGATTTTATTGCCAGGGGAAAAATCCGTGCTACATTTCTACAATATGCTTAATCATTCTTGAAAAGAACTATTTCTGCTACAAAAGCATCTGAAACAGAGTCTGTGTGATTTTTTTATTTTATGCAAATAAATTTTTTCTTTTTGTTTTCTTTTTTTTTTTTTAATAAAATCTGTTCCCATCTGTCCTTTTTTAAAAATGTGCTGCAAAAAAGAGAAAAAAGAAGTTTGGATAAGCACCTGGTTATTTGTATCAATTATTGAGCACTTTGGATGTTTTCCATGGATAATCCTAGAAACAGATCATTCTCTAAAGGTTTTTCAATTATATCGTTTATCAATACAGAGTTTCTCATACATGTTCTCTGTGAAAAGACAAGGATTAAAGATGTGAATTAGGCTAGAGTCTGAGACCTGGAGGAGCTGTAGACAAGTGGCATAGGTTTAACAAGAACCTGAGTTTGAATTTGATCCTTGCCACTAATTGATTATGAGAACTTTGGGTATGATAAATGTCAGCTTTTCACCTAAACACTCCTGCTCAGGCAGACTCCTCAGTTTCTTCACTGGTATTTATAGATAGGTATATAATAAAAACTATATACTTATACAAAGTTGGGTTAGAATTAGAGCTTTTCCATAGGAATGAGCTAAGCATTATATGGCATAATATATGTAAAATGCCTTATCCAGTACCTGGAACAGGCTGTGTGGTTATAAATGTTTATTCCCATCTCTTGCCATTATGCCTCAACTCCAGTCTCTTGATTAACTAAGAGCTATTTGTGGACAGGGCATTCATCTTTCTATATGCTTGTATCACAAAACACTTTATCATGTGCATTGGATTTCTCAATAACTGGTTATCTATGTAACAACTCTTTCAGCCTCAATTCTCTTGTGTGTAAAGTCAGAATGAAAAACATTCTTTTCTTTCTTTTTTTTTTTTTTCTTGAGACAGAGTTCTTGCTCTGTTGCCCAGTGGTGCAATTCTCCTGCCTCAGCCACCACCCCCTATCCCCACCAAGTAGCTGGGACTACAGGCATGCACCAACATACCTGGTTAATTTTTTTTTTTTTTTTTTTTTGTAATTTAGGTAGAGATGGAGCTTTGCCACGTTGTCCAGACTGGTCTTGAACTCCCAGGCTCAAGTGATCTGCCTGCCTCAGCCTCTCAAAATGCTGGAATTACAGGCGTGTGCCACCAAGACCAGCCAGCATGGAAAAAAACATTCTTTCAAATCGTGAACTGGGAATTTCATATGATAACTCTTAGACATATGAAACACTCATGTTAAACATTCAATAAATGTTAACCTTAATATCATAATATAGAAGCACCATAGGCCATAGTTAAAAACTTAGAAGCTAGATTGTCAAACAGTACATGTATGGCTTTGAACAAACCCCTTGAATGATTTGTGCTTCCATTTCTTAGCTGAAAATAGGGGGGCGATAATAATATCTACATGACAAGATTGTTAGATTTATTATTAAATTAATTAACACAAGCAAAGCACTTAGAATAATGTCTGATGTACAGTAGGCACTATTTAATATTCCCAATTTTATTATAATAAACTCTCACATCAAAGATGAATAAATGAGATATCAAAATGCAAACAATCCATTCTTGTTTTGCCTATTGTTTCAGACTCTACAATGGAGGGAGAGAGAAGTATTTCTTTAGAGCTGGCTGCTTCAATCACCAGATGTTACTCTGTTAGAAAGATCTCTGGTGCCACTTGCTATGAGCACTTGATAACCCCAGATGATGTTTGCCTTCTGCTGCCTTGGGCTTTTGCAACTGTTCAAATCTCACTTCTCCCTTCCCTTCCGCTCTTCCTTGTCAGTTGTCGCCTTTGGATTCCAAACTGAAGCCAACGTCAGTCACTTTAGCAAACTCGAGTGCTGCTGTGGGCTGTTCTTTGAACCCCTTCCAGCAAGCTCATGGTGTTCATCTGTGCAGAGAGAAGGAGTCTGTGCAAAGAATTCTCCGCACTTGAGAGCTTCCAAGCATTTCCCTGGTGTCTTTGTACATCTCTATTCCAAATTCCTATGTCAGAAAGTTGACATTGTCTGAATTTTGAGTAAAATGTAACTTTTGGTGTACTGTGTTTCTTTAAGGGTAAAATATTTCAAATCTTAGTGCAGGATATTTTGTCTCAGTGATACCAAAGTAGGCTTAATCCTGTGTTCTATTTTGGCAGGATTCCTCAGTCATCTCAGGCTGTTTGAGATATGTTTCAGGGTTTTCTATCTTTTCACAGACACCTACTTTACAGCTAGTTCTAGCCTCCACTACTTTCTAGCTATGGGCTGGTTTTTTAAGGACTAATTGATTCATAAATTCAACAAATATTTATTCAATGACAAATATGGCTCAAAACACTTTGATTTTGTGCACGAGTGCATCCCTATTACTTAAAGATATTTCCTATGCTTTCAAAGAGCCTACATTTCAGTGAGAATACATAGACACTAATCAGTATGCACACAAACAAATGTGTAAGCATAAATTAAGATAAGTTCATCAAGAATATGAACATGGGCTCTGAAAGCAGAGAATAAGCCTGCCTACACGTGAGAATGGTAGGGAAGACAGCCTGATTAAGTTATATTACATGAGAAATCTAAAATCTAAAATCTTAAAGAATCATAAAAGTGGCCAGACATGGTGGCTCATGCCTGTAATCCCAGTACTTTGGGAAGCTGAGGCGGGTGGATGACGAGGTCAGGAGATCGAGACCATCCTGGCTAACAAGGTGAAACCCCGTCTCTACTAAAAAAACACTAAAAATTAGCCTGGAGTGGTGGCAGGCACCTGTAGTCTTAGCTACTCGGGAGACTGAGGCAGGAGAATGGCGTGAACCCAGGAGGTGGAGCTTGTAGTGAGCCAAGATCGTGCCACTGCACTCAAACCTGGATGACAGAGCAAGACTCAAAAAAAAAAAAAAAAAATCATAAAAGTATGAAACCTAAAAGCTGAGTATGAATTTAGTATGAGAGTGAAAGTTTGCCAGGCAGAGGACATGTGGAAATTTGTAAAAGTACACTTGCTGGAAGGAATATGGCCTACCTCAGGATTTGGTAGGTCAGTGAAAAAAGACCAATAATATATCAATGAAACGGAACATCATGAAGGTCAAGCTTGAAGGATGGAGCCTGTCTGGCCAAGTTGGTTTGAGGCTAATAAAAGTGGCTCTATAATTCCTGTTAGTTTACCAGGCCCTGTTGTGAATTTATTAAGCCTTAGAACCTTGGAGAAAAAAGAGAGTTGTTTCTTTAAACCACCCAAATTGTCCAGGATTGTTTGTTTCTGTGCCTCCAACTCTCCCCACCTGGGATCCCCTCTAAGATAAACTGCTACTGGTTCAGAATTTCTAAAACACGTTTCATACTATTTCCTGGATGAATGGATGCTTTATATTGTTGTAGTTATGCTAAACTGTTTCTAGTCTGGCCCCAATCAAACCTTATTAATCTCTTGAGTTGATATTTGAAGGCACTTTGCTTGAAATAGCTGCCTTATTCTCTCTAAAATATTCCATTCCATCAACAGAGTGGAGACAATCTGTCAAATGGAAGAAAATATTTGCAAACTATTTATATGGCAAGGGACTAAAATCAAGAATATACAGGGAACTCATATAATTTGACAGAAATTAAAATGTGGGCAAACCAAATAATCAAATCAATCATAAGAAAAAAGAAAACAAAGCCAGAGGTATAATATTATGACTTTAAGTATACTATAAAGCTATGGTAACCAAAACAGCATGGTAGAGGTGTAAAAACAGACACATAGACCAATGGAACAGAGCAGAGAATCCTGAAAGAAAGAAATCCAGAAAAAACAAAATCACGTACCTACAACCATCTGATCTTCAACAAAGTCAGCAAAAATAATCATTGAGGAAAAAGACTCTTTATTCAATTGACAGCCTGCTGGAATAGCTGGCTAATCCTATGCAGAAGAATGAAACTGGACCCTTACTTTCACTGTATGTAAAAGTTAACTCAAGATGGATTAAATATTCAAATGTAACACTTCAGACTATAAGAATCTGAGAAAAAACAAAAAACAAAACAAAAAAAAACCTAGGAAACGCCATTCTGGACATCGGCCTTGGGAAACAATGTATGAATAAGTCCCTAAAAGCAATTGCAATGAGATCAAAATTTGACAAGTGGGATGTAATTAAACTAAAAGAAACTATGCAGAGCACAGCAAAACTATCAACAGAGTAAACAGACAACCTATAGAATGGAAAAAAAAAAAATCAAACTGCATTCAACAAAGGCCTAATGTCCAGAATTTATAAGGAATTTAAATAATTCAATAAACAAAAAACAATCCCATTAAAGAATGTGCAAAAAACGAGAACTGCCGCGTCTCAAAACAAACCCCACAAGCAGCCAACAAACATGAAAAATGATCCACATCACTAATTCGCAGAGAAACACAAATCAAAACGACAATGACATACCATCTCACACTACTCAGAGTGGCTATTACTAAAAAGTCAAAAACCAAAAGATGATGGCATGACTATGGACACAAGAAAACACTTATGTACTGTTGGCGGGAATGTAATTGAGTCCAACCACTGTAGAAAGAAGTTTGAAGACGTCTCAAATAACTTAAAACAGAACTATCATTTGACCCAGCAATCCTATTATTGGGTATACACCCAAAGGAATATGAATTGTTCTACCAAAAAGACATATGCATTCCTATATTCATCGCAGCACTATTTACAATAGCAAAGACATAGAATCAACCTAGGTGCCCATCAACAGTGGATTGTATACAGAAAATGTGATACCTATACCCCATGAAGTACTACGGAGTCATAAAACCATAAAATCATTTTCTTTGCAGCAACATGGATAGAGCTGGAGGTCATTACTTTAAGTAAATTAACAAATGAAACAGAAAACTAAATACTGCTTGTTCTCACTTATAAGTCGGAGCTACACATTGAGTACATATGGACATAAAGATAACAACAACTCACACCACAGACTCTGAAAGTGTGGAGGGAGGAAGGAGGGCAAGCGTTGAATAACTATTGGGTACTATGCTTCATATCTGGGTGAAGGGATCATTTGTACCTCAAACCTCAGCATCATACAATATACCCATGTAATAAACCTGCACATGTCTCCCTGAATTTAACATAAAATTTCAAATTATTTTTTAAAAAGTGGGCAAAGGACATATTTAGACACTACTCAAAAGCAGATGTACCAATGACCAATAAATCTGTGAAATAATGCTCTCAACATCACTAATTCTCCGTTAAATGCAAATTGAAGCCACAGTGAGATATTATTTTACCCCAGGTAGAAAGACTATTATCAAAAAGACAAAAAATAACAGATGCTGGTGAGCATGTGGAGAAAAGGGAAAGCTGATACACTGTGGGAATGTAAATTAATACAGCCACTATGGAAAACAGTATGGAGATTTCTCATAAAACTAAATATAGACCCACAATCTCACTACTGGGTATTTATCCAAAGGAAAACAAATCAGTGTATCAAAGGAATACTATTATATCAAATGGAATATTATTCAATTATAAAAAGAATGAAATCAAGTCATTTGCAGCAATATGTTGGATGAAACTGGGGGTCACTATGTTAAGTAAAATAAGCCTGGCACAGAAAGACCATATTGCATGTTCTCACTTATATGTGTGAGCTAAAAAAGTTGGTCTCATAGAGGTAGTGAGTAGAATGATGAATGCCAGAGGCTGGGAAGGGTGTGTGGTAGGAGGAGGCAGGGATAAAGAGTGGCTGGTTAATGAGTACGAACATATGGTTAGATAGAAGGAATAAGTTCTGATGTTCCATAGAGTTGTTGACTATATTAACAATAATGTATATTTCAAAATAGGTAGATAAAAGGACTTGAAAAGTTCTCAGCACATTGAAATGATCAATGCCTGAGTTTGTGAATGCCCCAAATGCCTTGACGTGATCATTACATAGTTTATGCATGTAACAAAATATCCCAAGTGTCACATAAATATATTAAAATACTTGTATCTATAAAATATTACAAAAGAAATAAACTTGAAAAACATTTAGTCCCAACCCAGTTACCAAACCTCCTACACTAAAATCCAGAATCTTTGGGGATTGTGAGTTTTCCCAGTAATCATATGTTTTAGGTCTTGGTCAGGCTTGGTCAAGGCTCAGTGCTTCCTCAAAAATCTAACAGTGGATTTAGAAAAGTCTTTAGAGATACCACAGAAGGGAATAAATGTCTCACATGTAAGAACTTTTATTTCAATCATTTTAAGTAAACCAAATAGGCCATTTGAATTAAGTGCTTTTGACACCAATAACATTATATAGAAACAATGTATACTTGAACTTTAATGATCAAGCCAGGAAACAAGGTGTAGTATCCCATTTCTTTAACCAGGCCTCTGTTATAAAGCAGGATATTTCCCACAGCCAACAATATCCTTGGATTACAGGTTTTCTAAAGCCTAAAATGTCATATGTATTGACAAAAGCTTCTCTAAAGTAATCCTGATTATTTCTAGGTCCCCCAACGTCTTATTGAAGACCCCATGCCCCCCACCAAATTTAATCTTTAGCCCTTCAGAAGGAAGAGGCACCCAGAGCAAAAATATTTGCCAGTGGACTTGAATCCACGTGTTCACAGCTCTATTGTCATTAAATGTAGAGAGAGGGAAACGTAGTTTCTTAGTAGCTTGAAATACCATAACAAAATGTCATACACTGCATGGTTTACACAACAGAAATTTATTTTCTCACAGTTCTGAAACTTACAAATGCTAGATCAAGGTGCTAGCATTGTTGGTTTCTGAAATGGCTCTCTTAATGATTTGTAAATGGCCACCTTCTTTCTGTGTCCTCACAAGACATGCACAGAGAGAGAGAGACAGAAAGAAAGAGAAAAATGCAAGCACTCTGGTGTTTCTTCTTATAAGGGCATTAATCTTATTATGAGGACCCCACCTTCATGACCTCATCTAAAATTAATTATCTCCCAAAGACCCTATCTCCAAATACCATCACAACAGGGTTCAGGGCTTCAACGTAGGAACTTGGGGTGGAGGGCTCAGTCTATAACAGGTAGGGATTGGGTAACTTCCATTTTCAGTAATTTCTTTTTTTTTTTTTTTTTTTTTTTTTTTTTTTTTTTTTTTTTTTTTTTTTTTTTT
>NW_016809276.1:1716892-1734209 GCF_001698545.2 Rhinopithecus bieti | reverse complement strand
CTGCAAGCTCCGCCTCCCGGGTTCACGCCATTCTCCTGCCTCAGCCTCCCGAGTAGCTGGGACTACAGGCGCCCGCCACCTTGCCTGGCTAGTTTTTTTTGTATTTTTTAGTAGAGACGGGGTTTCACCAGGTTAGCCAGGATGGTCTCGATCGCCTGACCTCGTGATCCGCCCGTCTCGGCCTCCCAAAGTGCTGGGATTACAGGCGTGAGCCACCGCGCCCGGCCCAGTAATTTCAATAATAACAGTCATTGAACAGTTACTGTATTATTTATAACTCCATGGAAACTGATCCCAAGAATGCTTTAATGTGTAGTCAGGAAGTCGTTTTGACTTTATGCTGACCCACAGAGGCCTGGATCTCCAGCCCGTAGCATTTGGGCAGCCCCAGAGATACGAATAACTACTTCCTTCTTCCTGAATTTCAACACATACATGACCTCTGGCTTTTATTATATTTACCCTTATAGGATATGTGATTACATTTCCCTGAGATAGAATTGAGTATATATTAGTAGCTATAAGTTACATTTGCATTGTCTAAAACAGGTATACACTTACATCTAAACCACCTTAATAATTTTAATTAATTAAAAAATGTCAAATATCCGGTACACAAAATATCAGCAGTAATACATATTCAGATAGGTGAGAATTTTTCAAGATCTTTTTTTTTAATCTCATGACACTTGTCCTCAGCAGGAGCTTGGTGCATGTTTGCTGATGGATATATATCATGTGACAACGCCACAGCTGATGGAAAATTGGCTCATTCCAAAAACAGCAGGGGAAAAGGGCAGGGGGCGAGGTGGAGGAAGGCTGAGCTCACTTTCAATATGATACACTTTAACGGGATTTTCCCCCCTCACTGAAATGCTTGCTTCTTCAGATGAGTTCACTAATCTCTTAAGATGGGGCGGTGTAGACCATATCTTAGCACAGCATTGAGATAGTTAATAAATTATCATAGAATAAATGCATAGATAAACTCTCAAGGCTGTCCCCCACTCATACCATCACATACACACAAAAGGCAGTAAAGACAGAAATGTTATTCACATTTTTTTCTATTTTATTCTTCTCAGAAACAGATACAGAATATGTTTTCCCCAGCTGTAGCATGGTATTGGACACTGGTGTCTACAACAGAGAAGAATTAAATGCACATTTTAAATTAAAACTCCTTTTAAATATTTATTCAAAAGACAAGCCATTAGCCAGTTCAAATAATAGTCTGTGATTCCAGATGCTGATGTGAGTTAACAAGTTAGCATGTTAGTGCTTTATTACACTAACATTTAATGAGCTTCCATTCTGTGCTGGGCCCTCTGCGTGGTTCTGAGATTTTAAAGATGAACAAGGTACAAGCTGGGCCCTGAAGATGCTCATAATCTAGCTGGGAAGATAAATATACAAATATATACATCATAGTACATGTTTTTGTGATCAACAGTATCCATATTAAAGACATGGTCTGTGACTCCAAAAGGAAAACTAAGAGAAAACTGGGGTTATCAGGCCTGGAGACCACAGACTGAAATTCAAATGATGGAAAAAAAATTGCCAAGCAAAGCCTTTCACAGATACATTCGTGTTACAGTGCTTGTTTTCATATAACCCACTAAGTTCGAGAATAATTTCAAAAAAAGTTTAAAAATGATTTTAGACTTATGGAAGAGTTTTTAAATTGCACTTAGATGTCCTACATAACTTTCATCCAGCTTCTCAAATATAAATATCTCACCTAGTAAGAGTATAATTATCAAAAACAAGGTTAACATTGATATAATTATATTAACTAATAAATAGATCTTACTAGAATTCATAGGGTCCAGGTTGGGTTTCTCAGTCTAATGCCTCCCTTTGGCTACAGCAATTAGTTTTGGCATGGCTGAATACCTCATAATAGGCCAATGATAATTAAGCCTTTTAATTTAATTTATTGGGAAATAACAGATTCTTTTCTGCTAGAATTTCTAGGTATAGAATGACTTAATCTTGGAGCTACTCATGGAGAAATATTTTAATATCAGAGATAGCCAAAGAAATAGAGAGAGATTCTGAATTCCATGATCATGTTTAAGGTACAACTGAAGATAGAGATCTATTCCTGAATATTTAGTTATATGACTAAACAGATCACTTTTCTATTTAGACCACTTTCAGTTTGGTTTTCTGTTACATGCTAAATAAAAATACAGATGTTTATGACTAATACACGTGCACAAGCAATTTCTTTTATATAAGAACACTTTAGGTCACATGTATATGTAATTACTTATGTAATTTCTACAGGAAACAAAGCTCTAAACAAATTGTAGAAAATAAATCTGTGCGCTAAACGTGCTAACTAATTTTTCAAAGGCAATTTTTTTTTTCATTTTTTTTTAATTAAAAAAAAAGTCTTACTCTCTTCAGGAGCTACTTTCTTATAGGAAGAAAATCTAATCTATTTCATTGATTAATGAGACAGTGTATACATAGCACCCAGTACAGTGGTCTAGATTTTGTGCTAGACATTATGCCAGACCATTAATGAATGTCAACACTCCTTTCTTTTCCAGAATTCACAGGACATTCTCACCGTTGTTACCAAAGATTGTTCATTGAGAATAGAATTTAAGGAAGGTGGAGAAATTACGTTGTGACTCTTGGTGAATTCCTCAACTGCCCCTCTCACTCCCTCCTTTGGTGAAAATGGTGACTTACTGTCTGCTGGGAGATTGAAATTATCCTATTATATTCAGAATTTAAATAAAATTTGATATAAAAATTGCTGTGATTATTTTTCTGTTCTCATCTTTGAATGCTGTAGCCAGGCTGAAAGCCTGTGTGCCAACTTTTCTGCCTGGAGGAAAATTGTGTGGCTGAGTTATAAATACATTGATGGATCCAGCTGGAACTGTCTCTTGTAATTTAATAGGCAAAGAAATAATCTGAGTCATAGATGAAGACAAGCAGTTCCTTTTAGATAAGAGTGCTCTCTAAGTTTGGCTATGCAGATGACTTTCAAGAGACTTCTTCCAACGGAGAACAAGAAATGGTCTCAGGACAAGTGGGGCAAAACTTTGACCTTGAACCTGGCGTTCAGTTGCCTGTCCTTCCAACCATCAGCAAAGTGGCTTATGCCACCTAAATTCTTCCTCAGTCAGTTTTCCAATGTCGGAAACAAAATGGGCTTGATTTCTGTAAAGTACACATTTTTAATACTCCTTCAAATTAAATAATATGTATGGGTAACTACTATGAATGAGATAACATGCTAAGCAGTGGAGAAGCAGGAAGACTAAGAAATAAAAATTGCAATTGGACCCTGCTCCTCGAAGTATAATGTTGAAGTCATGATTTAATCCATAGCCAGTTGAAACAGCTCTTAAAACATGCCTTTAATTATTTTTAAAAATTTATAATATGGTAATGCTACCATGCCAATAATAACATTAATAATTATTTAATTAACAATTAATAATGGTGCTATTAGTTCTTTCCCAATAATAAGTGATATCACTTGATAACATATGGAGACTGTTTCAGTTAACTATTGTTATCTAACAAGCCACTGCACAACTTAGTGGCTACAAACAGCAATTCATTATTTATCGTAAGTATGCGAAGTGATTAAGAGATTCTCCACTATTTTTACCTGGATTCCTTCTTGCATTGCATTTATCAGAAGGCTTGGCTGTCCTAGAAGCTGCCAGATGCTCTCATTTGCATGTCTGGTAATTTGAGCTGACCGTCTGCTGAGGCACCTCCATTCTCCTCCACGTGACCTCTTATTCTCCAGGAGACCGGATCAGCTTCCTCAAATGGCAGGCCCAAGGAAGTATTCCAAGAGGGTGAAAATAGAACTTACAAAGCCTTTTAAGGCTCAGCCTTGGAAGCTGCACAATTTCTTCTCCACCATTTTCTGTCTAACAATAGTTTGTATAGCTAATATATTGTTGTGGGCTAATGATGATGCCTTAGACCAGGGTATAGAAATGGGGAGAAGTGGATTAGTCTGATATTATTTTAAGATAAAACTATATGAGAGACTTCCCAATGAAAGTGACCAGTTCAGTACGGATTCAAAAAGTAGGAAGCTCTTTATAAATTCTGGTTATTGATCCCCTGTTGGATGGATAGTTTACAAATCTTTCCTCCCATTCTGTAGGTGGTCTCTTTACTTTGTGAATTGTCTTCTTTGTTGCACAGGTTTTTATCTTGCTCTAATCTCATTTGTCTATTTTTTGTTTTTGTTGCCTGTGCTTTACCCCCTCCAAAAAATTTTGCTCAGACCAATGCACTGGAGCATTTTCCCAAGGTTTTCTTTTAGTAGTATCAGAGTTTCATGCTTTACATTTAAGTCTTTAATACATTTTGATTTGATTTTGTAAATGGTGAGAAGAAAGATAAAAGAAAGAAAGAGAGAAAAGAAAGAAAGAAAAGAAAGAAAGAAAGAAGAAAAGAAGACGAAGGATAGAAAAGAAAGAAAGAGAGAAGTAAAGAAGAATGAAAGAAAGAAAGGAAAGGAAGAGAGAAGAGAAAGAAAGAAAGAAAGAAAGAAAAAAGAAAGAAAGAAAGAAAGAAAGAAAGAAAGAAAGAAAGAAAGAAAGAAAGAAAGAAAGAAGAGAGAGAGAAAGGAAGGAAGGAGAAAGAAGGAAAAAAGAAAGAGAAGGAAAGAAGAAAGAAAGAAGAGAGAGAAAGAGAAAGAAAGAAAGAAAGGAAAGAAAGAAAGAAAGAAAGAAAGAAAGAAAGAAAGAAAGAAAAAAAGAAAGAAAGAAAGAAAGGAAAGAACGAAGGAAGGAAGGAAGAAAGGAAGGAAGGAAGGAAGGAAGGAAGGGTTTCATTCATTGTTCTGCGTATGGATATTCAGTTTTCCCAGCACTATTTATTAAAAGACTGTCCTTTCTCCATTTTATGTTCTCAATGCCTTAGTCAAATATGAGTTTGTTGTAAATGCATGAATTCATCTCTGGGTTCTCTGTTCTATTGGTCTCTGTGTTTGTTTTTAATGCCAGTACCATGCTGATTTGGTTCTTATGACTTTGCAGTGTATTTTGAAGTCAGGGAGTGTGACATCCCCTAGCTTTGTTATTTTTGCTCAGAATTACTTTGATTATGTGGAGTCTTTTGTGTTTGCATATAAATTGTAGGTTTATTTTTTTCTAATTCTGTGAAGAATGTCATTGGTAATTTGATAAGAATTTCATCGAATTTCTAAATTGCTTTGGGAAGAATTGTCATTTTAACAATATCAATTCTACCAATCATGATCATGGAAACTTTTCATGATTCTGTGCTCTCCTCAAATTCTTGCATCACTTTTTTATAGCTTTTCTTGCACAGATCTTTCACTTTTCTGGTTAAAATAATTCCTAGATATTTTATATTTTTTACTCTATTATAAATGGGGTTGCTTTTTTGGTTTCTTCTTCAGATTGTTCACTGTTGGCATGCCCAAATGCAACTGTTTTTTGTGTATTAATTTTGTATCCTGCAACTTTATTGAATTTTTTAATCAGTTCTAATAGTTTTTGGTAAAGTCTTTAAGTTTTTCTAAATATAAGATCATATCATCTGAAAACAGGAATAATGTAACTTCTTTGTTTTCAATGTGGATGCTCCTTATTTTTTTTCACTTGCCTAATTGCTGTGGTATTACGTAGAACAAAAGTAAAACTGGGCGTCCTTGTCTTGTTCCAGATCTTAGAGGAAAGGCTTTCATTTTATTTTCTTGTTCAGTATGATGTTTATTGTGGGGTTGTCATATATGCACCACCTTTTTTTGAAGTATGTTCCTTCTATCCCAAGTTGTGGAGGATTTTTTTTTTTTTAATCATGAAGGAATGTTTAATTTTATTAAATGCTTTTTCAGCATGTATTGAAGATAGAGAGTAGATTGTTGGTTACAAGAAGTTAGGAAGGGTTGGGGTGTGTGTTAAAGAGAGGTTGATTAATGAGCACAAATGCACAGATAGATAGAGGAAATAAGACCGAGTGTCTGATAGATCAGTAGGGTGACTACAGTAACAATAATCTATTGCACCTTTCAAAATAGCTGGAAGAGAATAATTCAAATATTCCTAGCATAAAGAAAAGATAAATGTTTAAGGTGATGGATATTTCAAATTACCCTGCTTTGATATTTACACTTTATATGAACGTATCAAAATATCACATATACCCCCCAAATATGTATATGTATTATATATCACCCTAAAATTTAAAAAAAAACTGAAAAAAATGTAGAGAAATACAGATGGGTAAATATGAGAAAGCTAAGGCTCAGAACGAGTAAGCAATAGCATGAATAGTAAATAGCAGAGTGAAGAGTCAAACATAGATGACCATGAGACAAATGATTTTGACTTTTCCACAGTATTACACTGTTTTCGGTGTGAGCAATTTCGCCTTCAAGAGATTGTGTTATCTTTTATCATTCCTGATAGACAGTGGTTGTGGATATTTTATCAATAAAGAATAGAGGTTGAGAGGAGTTTGTGATTTTGCTGCAAATAGGTAAATCAGGAGTATCATACAGAATATTGATATTAAAATTCACTCCCCCCACCTGCCCACCATATCCACTAACATTTCAACGATGTAATTAATTGGTTGATCGCTTCATTCATTCCCTCTAAAAGCTCTGTGTATTGCATTGTCAGGGCATCAGACTAAACCAAACAAGGCAGCTAAGAGATTGTTGTGGGCCAGTGATGACTCAGACCGGGATACAGAAATGGAGAGAAGTGAATTAGTCTTGATATCATATTGAGATAAAACTGTGTGAGACACCAATACTTTTTGTCCTTGGCTTCATCCTGAAATCTTCCCCAGCTCTGCTTTTTATTGCAAGGATGGAGCTGTGACTAACTCCAGTAGGCTTAATTTTTAAGGTTTTTGGTCATAGAGATTCTCAGTCAATGGAGTTACAGTTAAGAGATATGGATAAAAAGAAATAAGGAGTACAGGAGTGTTTCACCTCATCTCTCTGCTTCCTACCTCCATCCTCAGATGCATCTATGTATCCTACATGGCTTCTGGGGAAAGCCATGGAAATCCCGCCTCTGTTTTATCAGCCAAAGTGTGGTAGAAATTTCCTGTGTTCCTGGGTGACTGTATATTGTTTTCTTGGCTTTCAGTTTATCTACCACCAGTATTACCAATTCCTGGCTAAATTGCCTTGTTCTAAGTTCGATAATCCCTGGAAATTGGCCGGGGATTGAGTCTGAGACATCCCAGATACTGAAATCCGCAGTATAAAATGCTATGCTATTTTATACTATGCTACATATAAAATAGCATAGTGTATGCGTATAACCTGCGCACATCTTCCTGTATACTTTAAATCATTTCTAGATTACTTATAATACCTAACAATGTAAATGTTATGTGAATAGTTGTTATGCTGTATTTTATTTGTGTTATTTTTTATTGTTATAGTATTATTATTTAAAAAAATATTTTCGATGTGTAGTTTGTGGAATCCCCGGAGGATGTGGAACCTGTCAGTGTGGAACCTGCGGACTTAGAGGGCCAGCTGTACTCACAGTGGATGTTATTTTCCTGGCTAGGCCCTGGACTGACACTGACCAGGTGATAGATGTTACAAAGAGAGCGAGCAATAGAGGAACCACAGTTTCAGGTTTGAGCAACAAGGTAGTCGTAGGTTTCTCTTATTAATATTTGGAAGTCTCGCATGTGTATGGAGTTCCTCATCCTCATCCTTCAAGACTTGGTTAAAACACCAGTCCTAAGAAGACTTTGTTTTGAACTTCTTAGGGAGAATCGATTAAGTTTGAACCCCAGGTTTTTATTTCTATATCATTTATCACTAATTGCGTTATTATTTCTTGCTTTCTTCACAAAAACATAAAGTCTACAGTAATAATGTCGCTTTATTCCTTGTTATGTTCCCAGGGTACCTATAGTAAGTGGTAAATTTGTATCTGTGAAGGGAAGATGGAAAAAAGAAAGAAAGGCAAACAGGAAGGAAAGAAGACAAACAGGAAGGGAAGGGAAGGGAAGGGAGGAGAGGGGAGGGGAGGGGAGGGGAGGGACAAAGCTTGAACTGCTTCCAAAATGGTCCATCACTCAGCAGCACACACAAACCTCATGTTAATAAGAACATCCTTACATCATGATGGACACAAGCTGAATCAGTCTCCTTGCTGAAAATGTCACTCATGTCAAGAACCAGCCTGCATTTCTGGTCACACCTGTCCTATCCCAATATGTTCAGATTATTTTATCCACCTACCGGGAACCACCTTTCCTACTTTGTTAGGCCTCAGATGACAACAAACGTCTATGAATGAGTCTTTTCCTATGTCTGTGCACATAATATCTGAATATATTGTGGGGTTTGTGTGTGTGTGTGTGTGTGTGTGTGCCTAATTAGATGTACCTTGTACCTTAAAAGCCTGACACTGTGATTCTTCTCTACATAGAATACTACAGTAAGATAGTAAGTCTTATCATAAACAACCCGCCTCCATTCAAATACAATTAACCAGTTCATAATCAGATTTAGTCCTCAGAGTAATATCTTGAAAGCAAGTGATTCAGAAAAAAAGGTGTGTGGACTTGTGAATTAACTAGAGCCAGGTTAATCCCTCCTCCACCAGTTGTAGGTCTGATAAATCTCTTTCTTTCTGAACATACCTCTTCACATTTGAAAGTAAAAAACAATTATTTAATGATGATTACAGTAACTGAAACACATGATACATTAAGTAAACATTTGTTGGAGGAAGGAGAGAACAACATCCTGTGTCTGGGTTGCTACGAGATACACATGCTTTTACGAGGGTGCAAAATAACGACAGAGCACCTGCTCCACTGAGGGGCTCATCAAATATGACCTCAACAAACCTCCAAGTCCTGACCGATATTAAATTACTAGATATCAAAGGATGCCTATTCTACCCAGCCACTATAATCTTTAATGGCACTGCAAATCCCACAAGACTCTGTCTTAGCCAGCCTTTATTTGGCTGCAGTGATTGTTACTGTCTACCCATTTTTTCCCTGTGTATTTGTGACCACTTCATCCTCTGCAAACCCCTCAACCTCAGCATTGTTAACCCTCATGTAGTCATCTCCCATTGCCAAGCACCTTGTTTCTTTCTGAATTTATTTTACTTTCAGGCTATCAAGAAGTTATATTGTAGACTGGGAGTCATCACCGTTTGTCCACATCCAATGATTCTTTCATAGAAATGACTCTAAATGCATTCTTTCTTCCCTGTCTCTGCTACTTCCGCTTTAGTTTTAGTCTATGTTGTCTTATTGCTTAGTTACTTTTTTCAGTACACTGCTGATCTGATCACTTGAGGATCCTCAGTTCTTGTATATTTTACTATTTGTGTTGTTCTTAGATAACTTTTCTTTTAAAACACCACAAAAATAGGTGAAAAATGACAATCCTATCCAGCCATCATATTTCCCAGGGTAATAACGTGGGTCCTCATGGAAGAAAGCACAAACTTTTGGCCATAATATAGCATGCTCCTCACACTCCAGACCCTGTCTACTTTCCTGGCCTTGTCCTTGTCATTAAGGTTACCATATGCTTTTAAAATGGAAGAGAACACTTTAATTAATAATTATCTAAGACAACAGGTATTGACTGGGACTTCCCTTAGCAAACAGAGATGTGTATTCATTTTACTTACCATCTCTCATTTTAGTACCCTGGAGTGCTCGTCTTTCCCATAAAAGCCCTGTGCTGTCACGCCCCTCAGTCTTTGATCATGTTGTAACATCTGCTCATAAAGCTCCTCCCTCTTTTGCTTTCTGAGCACCTACAAAATCTTGAACGTCTGTTACTAATTTACCTGTGTGGTGAAGTATGTGGCAGAATTTTACATTTTGCAACATTAACATGAGCCTGGATTGTAACTAATACTAAGTAGTACTATACAAATAAAATTACACTTCCTTCTCCAATCTTGCATTGTGAATTTGGAGGACTCAGTAGTCCTGCCTTATTCATTTTTGCATTTCCTGTGCCTAACACAAAAGTTTGTCAGATAGTATATACACAGTAAGTGTTTTTTAGTAGTGGAATAAATCTCATTTTGGCTTAAGTAATGCTGCTTGAGCAAACAACATTGCTACATAGGACTGTATTTGAAATTCAGTCCAACGGCCTCATTTCTGTTTTGAGGGTCCTTCTTATGTTTAAGATCACAAAAATGTGTTTTGTGACTGGAATACTCCCAAGTGAAAACAGTGAGATGGAAAGGAAGATGAAGATGCCTCAAAGAAATTTAACTGTGAGATAGGAAGATCTAGACAGATTTTTTAAAAATGGCATTTATAAATATAAAAACAACAGATAGTGCCAAGTGTGAGTTGGGGAACTGGAGCAGGTTAATACGCTAGCACCAAGGATGTGTCTACAATAGGTGGGATGGGCAGAAACGGCCTCTTTCTAAGTTGGTAATATTTCAGTTGAGATCCGTAGCACAAGAAAGAAGTTGGGGAAGATGGGAAAGTGAGCATTATAAGGAAGAAAAGCAATATGACTTGTAGTTTTCCTATTTTTCGCAAGTTTTGCTACTTCTGGACATGTTTCTTGGGAGTTCTTATCATCACATTCCTTTAGGATGTTACAAAGTGGGATCATGTGACACAGAATAAATATAAAAAGAAGAACCACTGTGTTTTATTCCCTTCCCTCCATTTTTAATAGACTCATTATTTTTTAGCAGTTTTAGATTCACAGCAGAGTGAAAAGTGCAATAGAGTTCCCACATTCTCCCCTCTACTCTCTCTGTGTCTCTCTCAGTCTCCTCCACTGTCAACATTCCCTACCAAGGTGATACATTTGTTAACAATTGATACATCATTATTAACCAAAGGCCAGAGCATACAGTGTAATTCACTCATTGTGTTATGTTTGTGTTATGGTTTACTCTTTCTGTCGTCTGTCATCCTGAGTCTGACAAATGTATAATGATATGTATCCACCCCTATAGCATCCTGTGGAATAGTTCCACTGCCCTCGACATTCCCCATTACTCCATATAATTATTTCTCCCTCCCCCAAAACCAATGGTCATTTCACTGTCTCCATAGTTTTGCCTTTTCCAGAATACCACATACATAGAAATACACTGTAGGTAGCCTAGCTTTTAGGCTGGCTTATTTTACTTAGTAACATACACTTAACTTTCCTCCCTATCTTTTTTGTGATTTGATGCTCATTCAGTTTCATATTTGTTTTATTTTATTGTATTTTTTGCTATGATAATTCTTTAGGCAAGTTGCATGCTATGCATGTGATTGTCACAACTTTCAATTCCTTTGAACCTAGTGATGAAGATTTTTGAACGTATAAACCTAGTGAACTCTTCATAGATACAAAGCTAAATTTAAAAACAGACTCAAAATTAAAATGTTTTCTTTCAAGAAAAGGCACAATTGAGAACACGACTTTTGAAAACAGAGAACAAAAATAAAACTTAGCAGAGGAAGAAAAATGTAATACACCACCAAACACATGTGCTCAGCAATCCTACCAACAGTATCACTGTCCTTGGCATTCTGCTTCACCACCAGCAGCCTCTAAGAATAAACAATACGAAGGCACAGCTTGTTCATCTCTTCATATGCTGCCCCAAACATATGTTATCAACACTTTCCTTTTTAAAAAATATCATTAAAAGCATTAAAGATAAATCAGGCCTTTGTGGGTTTAATTATTCAGAATATTGCATTTTAATTATTTATTAATATTCCGTATTGGACAAACACATCCGGAGAATTGAGGAGGTTATAATAAAAAGATTAATTGACTTCACTGATATTCTGGAATAGCCTAATATGTGTATCTACTGGGCAAAGCACAGTCACCTTCTCTCAGGCGAACCCTGGACTAGTTTGCAACCTTGGGAAAACTGCATGGCATCTTTAAGCCTTCATTTTCTCATCAGTAAAAAATGGAGAGCAATAATGTCTTTAGCATGGAATTCTTATGAGGATTAATGAAGCATGATGTCTTGTAAAGTAGCACAATGCCTGGCACATAACAAAGTGTTCAATACATACTTAACCATTTTTCAATATTATTTTCAGTGACAGGAACGAGGTAGAAACATTTCTATACTCACTCGAGGGGTTAAGGAACGCCCTGTGAAGGTGGTGACATTTGAACAGAGTCTTCTAAGATGATATCACAGGCTCCAGGGGTTTGAGGCACTCCACACAGCAGAAATAACATCAGCATAACGTTGTATTGAAATACTATGCTTCTCTACCTGTCGTTGACTTACTGTTGGCCACCACTTAAGACTATATTCTTCAGTTTTAGTGCATTGAACAAATCGAAGGAATAATTGGAACCCAGATATGTTGCTATAATTTCCCACCAGGGTGAACTAACCATTCCAAACAGGGCATGGGATGCATATATAGCTTTTCAGTCTTAAGAGCAAGGCAGAGTCTCAAGAAGTCTCCTCAAATGTAATCTTGTTCCAAGGTATTGTGAGATAAAGGGAAGAATAGTCATCTTTACCACTTTGGGTAAGTCTTTAATATTTTTAAATTTAGAAAGGAAGTGTCGCTAAATCTAGAAGGATTTTATAAACAACAAGAGTATGTGTTGTAACTCTTCTTGTTGTTGATGGTCTAATGTCGATCATTTCCCCCAGAGTGACTAAAAAAATACCAATACTCTACAGATAAAGGAAAATTGATGAGAAGCATTCTTGGAATGTTTGTTTTTCATAACTACTGACCTGTACATTTTATATACAATCTATTATTTAAGCTTCACAACTCCATGAGAAAAAATAAAAATAAAAACAGAACAAATATCAGCGTGTGATAAAGAAACTGAGGCAGAATTGAATTGGTCAAAGTCATATAAAGAGTAAAGTTTGAAGGCCGGGCGCGGCAGCTCACGCCTGTAATCCCAGCACTTTGGGAGGCCAAGGTGGGCAGATCACGAGGTCAGGAGATCGAGACCATCCTGGTTAACATGGTGAAACCCCGTCTCTACTAAAAATACAAAAAATTAGCCTGGCGTGGTGGTGGGCACCTGTAGTCCCAGTTACTTGGGAGGCTGAGGCAGGAGAATGGCGTGAACCTGGCAGGCAGAGCTTGCAGTGAGCCAACATCGTGCCACTGCACTCCAGCCTGGGAGACAGAGTGAGACTCCATCTCAAAAAAAAAAAAAGGTAGTTTGGAAGTTTGGATTGTGTTTTAAAATCACAAATGTCCACTTGAAAGTTTATATCCTTGTTTATTCTACAGTGATGCCATTATAATCTTTCAAAATACTGTAGTTTGCCCTTTAGCCCATCTATGCCAATTAATTATAAGCCTTTTGCTCTATCAACTTCTATCTGTGGAGTCCAAGCATCCAACAATCCAAACACCCAATAATCCAAAGAATAAGAATAAACTTACAATTCCAGATATGCCTTTATAAAAGCAGAACCACCAGGAAACTGCACTGCCTGTGGGGCGCCTTGGATCTGTCCCCACTAAACAAAATTTGGTCAGTACTCTGAGTCTTATGTGATGACAGAAATCTACCTTCAAGCCAGTGCAGAATGTGGAGTAGGCACATGGAATTTCAATTCAGACTAGTTAAGGTCTATTTTGGTTCTGTTACCAACAGAGTAATTCAGGAGAATCATTTGATTTGTATTCACCTCAATCCTGTCATGAGAAAATAGGAACGCTAAGTGTACCTACCACAGAGCTGTTGTGTTTTTTACACCCGTTGGGAAATATTTAGCACTGTTTCCCTGCATACTAAATACTCATATAAACTCTTTGTGTCTTCATCTTTATTGTCATCATTATCCTTATCTTCATGTTATAATTACTGGCTTCTTCATTCACCACAATGACTCTTTTGATCAGAAAAATATTGTCAATAGAAAGACAGACTGACAACAGGTCAATCAGACAGTCACCTCTCAGAAAGAAAGGTCAAATGTAAATTTATAAACTCTTTTTATTGAATAGGACAGAACCTGTTTTCTGATTAAGCCAAGGAGAATGTTTAATAGGTAAGATAGTTACAGAGTCAGAGAGAGGGCGAGAAAAATAATAATATTGACCAAAAAAAAAAAAAAAGAAAGAAAGATAAACAAAGAGAAAAGATTCCTTAAATTGTACTAATTACTTGAAACTCATCACTTCAGAGAAATTGACACTCCGTGTACAACTCAACTTTCTTGTATAATTAGTTATTTGCTTTTTAACCTTTTAGTCTAATTGTAACTCGACTTTTCTCTTGTTCAAATTAGAAGGAGGAAGACTTGGAAATTGTAAGTGATGCTATGCTCTTGAAAACTTTAGCTTTGCCAGGAAAATATGAAAGCAGAAATTAGCAAGACATTTGTTCACATGGTTTTATTGGTTTGGTACTTATTGGAATGCTTTTCTAAGATATTTTGTCATTGTCAGTAGTTTTAAAGGATTTTAGTTATCCATGAAACAGCTTGTTTAGAATTGCTCTTGTGTCACAAAAAAAAAAAAAAAAAAGCAGGGGTGAAATGAAAAATTCTTAAGTAGAAAGGGATTTTTTTTGCTAATTCAGCTCTCTAGAAGAATCAATACTGTATCATAACTTCCCCCCTCCCCACTGTTGAAATAGTGTGGTTTAAAATATAAATATTCTATTCTTCCTTGGGAAAAAGCAATGTTTAAATTTTCCACCTGACATGTTATAGTGTTATATTTCATGTCAGGTTGTTTCAGCCATGGCAAATGATTGGAAGCCTCAGTGATACTATGATACAAATTCTGCAGCTCACATTGAGTTATCTTCGTGAGACATATCAGCTTGTAAACATACATGGGAAAGACATGCCATTCTGAAAAACAGAGATAATACCTATGGGTCTCAGAGATAGTGATGTTCATCCTTTATTTGTGCTGCAGGATGAATGTAACAAAACAAGACGGTAACACTATTTATTCAGCTTAATAAAATTAAGACAACAGAAAGATTTGTTGTAACTCAGTGAATCAACAGAAAAACAGCCAAGTACAACCAGTTGAGTTTAAATAAACAGTTCTAAAACTTACACGAAAGAGCTCTAAAATTTATCTCATATCTATTGTGTGCCATGTTCATTTCAGTATATCACTTGATTTAATAATCACAACTTTTTATGAAGGTAATATTATCTTCAATCTTCATTTCTCCCCTAAAAAAGTAATAAAGAAAGCAAAACTACTTCATTTAACTAAAATGCTCACCATTTTATTCTTCAATTGTCTAAATATTATACAATGTCTTCCAACTTATTTATTTGCTGGGCTTTGAGTCAAGAGGCAAATGGTGAGTTTATCTGTTGTCGCAAATAAGACTCTATTTCAGGCCTTCGTTACCTCTGGCTTGAAGTTTTACAGTAATTTTCTTAACTGACTTTTTTCAAATACAACAGATGAAAACCTTTAAAGCTTTTCATCTATTGTAGCTTAGTTTTTATTATCTTTAAGTATAACACCAGTGATTCACTTATTTCCTCAGAAATTGTCCATTGAAATTATTTCCAGTTTTAGAATAGCTTCTAAGTAACCAAGAATCACTGGCTTAGTCTCTCCTCATTTCCTACGAAACTCACAGAAATCCTCAACCTTTTTTCCTAGACAGTCAAAGATCTCTGGTAGCGTCTGGAAACTGAATAGATATAGATGCAGCCCAACTCTCATAGAACTTGCCGCATCCAGGGATAAAGGTAGTGTTAAAAAACGGAAGACATTCTCTCCTAAAACATCAATGACAAAGTGCTTTAAACAGGCTGGGAGACCAAAGGAAAAAAAAAAAAGTGGAGGCCATTAAGTCAGTTCCTGAAATACAGGAGAGAATCGATTGAAAGATAGGAAGGTTCAGGTTAATCCCTGAGCTCTTCATATGTAAAGGTCGGCTGCCTTAAAGATATTCGTAGGGATATATATTATAAATGATTAGCCAACTGTGCAGGTAGAAGAAAAAAAATAGGTTCACATATTGCCCCAAAATGTCAGTGTGTCTGGAGTTGGTTCCTTTCGGTGAGTTCTTGGTCTCGCTGACTTCAAGAATGAAGCCGCAGACCTTCGCGGTGAGTGTACAGCTCTTAAAGGTGGCAGGGACCCAAAGAGTGAGCAGCAGCAAGATTTACTGTGAAGAGCGAAAGAACAAAGCTTCCACAGCACGGAAGGGTACTCAAGTTGGTTGCCAGCTGCTGGCTGGGGTGGCCAGCTTTTATTCCCTTATTTGTTCCTGCTCACATCTTGCTGATTGGTCCATCGTACAGAGTGCTGATTGGCCCATTTTACAGAGTGCTGATTGGTGCATTTACAATCCTCTAGCTAGACACAGAGCACTGACTGGTGTGTTTTTACAGAGTGCTGATTGATGCATTTACAATCCTTTAGCTACACACAGAGTACTGATTGGTGCGTTTACAATCCTGTAGCTAGACAGAAAAGTTCTCCAAGTCCCCACTGGACCCAGGAAGTCCAACTGGATTCACCTCTCATCAGGAATTTCCAAGAACTGAAGCCAGATTGGGAAATTGGCAGCCAATATTTGCTATGCAACAAATCGTAGAAATCCAACTGTCAGGTATTTAGAGAGTTCCTTTACCTCTTTAATGATAGTTCTTTTCTTGGTTCAGAAAAGATTTATCTATCAACTCTGCAACCATTCTTCTACCACTGCATATGATTTTCAGTTGGGACAAGGGTAAGCCGAAGGCTCTTTCTTTCTTATCCACAATCAGGATCTCAATTGCTACTTCTCCTCTCAGACTAGGACATCTAGAAAACATTTGCCTAGGACATAGCAGTTATAGGAATTGGCTGCAGATAGAGAAGGCAGCAGGACGGCTCCTGGTGGGCATACATGCTGGAGATTGTCGTTGTGAGGTATTCCATATGGCAGCTGGCCTGCAAACCTGATATTTGGGATAAAACTGTATCACTTCAGTCTAGCAATCTGTAGTAGATTAAAGCAGGTACTATACTGGGAAGTGGGCTCACAGCTATTTACAACAACCTACTTCCAGCTGTGGAATGCCACAGGCATTTCAACTAGCAGGCCTCTTCTATTCAGGCAACCAAAATGAAATAAAAATAAAACAAATCTGTTTAATCTTTAGATCTCGTTGGAAATACATGAGTGAGCAATGGAAAGATATATTGCTCAGAAACCAAAGGACAACTCCTGTAAACCTTATAATTTAACGTTGTAAAGGAAAGTCTGTTTTGATAGACTAGTTAATAGAATGAGGCGTAAGTCAGTTTAAAAAAGTACAAAAATAGGCCGGGCGCGGTGGCTCAAGCCTGTAATCCCAGCACTTTGGGAGGCCGAGACGGG
>NW_016809276.1:1712792-1715989 GCF_001698545.2 Rhinopithecus bieti | reverse complement strand
AGGTCAGGAGATCGAGACCGTCCTGGCTAACACGGTGAAACCCCGTCTCTACTAAAGAATACAAAAAACTAGCCGGGCGAGGTGGCGGGCGCCTGTAGTCCCAGCTACTCGGGAGGCTGAGGCAGGAGAATGGCGTAAACCCAGGAGGCGGAGCTTGCAGTGAGCTGAGATCCGGCCATTGCACTCCAGCCCGAGCGACAGAGCGAGACTCCGTCTCAAAAATAAAAAAAAAAAAAAAAAAAGAAACACATACAAAAAAAAATATTGACCATATATTACTTTTATAGTCAGAGAATTGATATTCCGTATTTAACACAAAAGGAAATTTCTGGTTCCTGGCATGCTCATCTCATTAACAAAAGGTTTGTTTATAAGTGTTTTATGTTAAGGGAAAAGATAATCTTTAAATTATTTTGTCTACTCATCCACATGTGCACACAATTTCCTTTTTCTGATCATATATTCCAGATCATGTGACCCATTAACCAAACCCATATATGAGATATATATATATATATATCTCACCTGTGACTGTCTTCATAGCTTGCTTTTACTTGTTCTCTCATCTGGTATCACTTTTGCAAAGCAATATTTCAAGGCCCAAATAAAATACCCCCAACAGTTAGAGATAATATCCCTCCTTTGACACCCTGAGGCACTTAATCTAACATTTTGCAAGTATTTTTCCCCACTACATTACTGAGTAAGGTCATAATTTTGACGGACCAGAGGCTCCCATTCTCTGGGTTCTCTGGTTAACACATAGCTGAGCACACAGTTAATAAATATGCATGGAAAAAGGGACTATCCAGGTTTTCCAATAGGCACCACAGTCCTTTGGAACTGTTCCAAGGAGCAAGAGGAAGGCTTTGACTGCCTAGAAATGGGACTGTAGGGACCAAGAAACAAAAGGGGGAAGGGGAGCACCCAAACCCTTTTAGCTTTGTCATAATATTTACTCCCACAATTTTACCTTCTTCACTCTTTTGTCTCAAACTCTACCCAACATGATGTAAATGGTAGAGACGAGGACCTGAAATTGCAAATGATCCCTACCACACTAACTGGAAATTACTCTGTTCACTGCAGACAATAAGATAGAATTGCCAGAGTCAAAGCAATGTTAGTTACTTCCTTTTCCTAGAAATAAAGTAGCCAAGAGTTATAATAGCAACACAAGCAGAACTATGACAGTCTGCTTTATCTCTGTAACTTAAATTCCTACCTTGAGAAATGGTAAAAATCCAAGAAATTATGGAACAAGTACATACATTAGTGAGCCACTCTAACAATATGAAAGTTCTGTTTTGCTTATATTTTACTAAAATTGTCCTTTTTCTATCTTTCACTGAGAATCATGCTTTACTTTGAAAGCACACAAGAGTCTGGTCCCGCTTTAAATTATCAGTTGCTGCTGCCAAGACCTCCCTTGTGCTTCTAACACTCTTGTGGCTCATTAATGGCAAATTTTCATGATCTCTTGGAACCCTTGTCAATATAGGTTCAACTTGGTCAATATTTCTTGGTCATTGATGGACCCTGGGGCAATAGGTTCTAGGTTATTGAACTTAGATTGGCTGCCTAAGTTTGGACTACTGTATGACTTGACATGGGCTGCTTTTAAAAACAAAAAGTTTTAGATTCTAGCTCTAGAGATTTTTCCATTTTATGGAGAGCTTCCAATGGTGACATTTATAAAGCTTCCCAGGTGATTCTGATATACTAGCATCAGATCTGAGGAAGTCAGTTGCTCACAACAGGATGGTGCCTGCCCAAAGAAGCACTTCTATGAAGAAAAGTCAGTGTGGGGAAAGGAGGGCTGAGACCAGGAATAGAATGGCTCAAAGGTGTAATTTACCACAAACATGAAAATGCTTAATAATAATGTTCATCAAAATGCAGTGAACTTATTATTTGTATTACTAGAGGTAATTAAGGTTAAATTATAGTAATTTAGGAGTATAGTAGAAAATATACCTCTTTAACACTAATTCAAGTATTAAGAAGTTTCCTTTCTTTGAATTATCTTTTGGTTATGCTGATTGCATCAAGGAGAAAGTATTCATTTGGTGGTATCTCTTAATGCCTCTCTAACACTTGCTAATTTCCATCTGAAACAAAGAAAAAGTTGCCCCTAGGTTCAGAGTCTTGGAGAAAATAAACTCTATTAGAATTTAATAACATTCTTTTATTTTCTTAGATTTATTTTTACCTTGTCGTTATGGCAAGTGATACCAGTTTTCCATGTAAAACACCAACATATTCAAATCTCTTTAGTACCCATGCTTAAGTAAAAATGGTGAGTTTATTAAAATATCAAATGAATAGTGCAGATTACGCTTGGTTGAGAAAAAACTGTGACTATGGCAAGAAATGACTAGATCATTAGTAATAGATTTAAAAATAGCAAGACAGTTGAACCTGGAGAAAGATATGTTAAGTGAAATAAGCCAGAGAGAAATAAAAATACTGCATAATCTCATTTATATATAAAATATAAAAAAATAAAAAAGAATAAAGAAAAAAACCAAATACATACAAATAGAGAACAGAATGCTGGTTACCAGTGGTAGGGAGAAGGAGAAAATGGGGAGATGTAAGTCAAAGGGCACAAACATGCAGTTACATAGAATAAGTCTAAAGATGTAATGTACAGAAGTAGGACTACAATTAACAATATTGTATTGTACATTGAAAATTTGCTATGAGTGAAGATTATGTGCTCTGATACAAAATGAAAAATAAGAGGTAACTATAGAAAGTGAAGGATATGTAAAATTGCTTACCTGCGGTAGTTACTTCACTATGGATAAAGAAAACATTAGGTTACTGTATATCTTAAATTTATACAATTAAAAGAAATAGTAAGTGATCAAAAGTCTGCCAGAAACATACTTCTGTGCGATTAGGAATAGGAAGAGAATAAGTAAGGGATGAAATTTTAACTAGCTTCAGATTTCTTAAGAAAAATGTTCCTTTTGAGGTTTTCATGTTTCTGTTAGAAAATTCTGGGGCCCACATTATTTGAGAAGATTATGGAAGAATTAATTATAAAATTGATTATCTCATGCTCTTTGAGATCCTATTCATAGCACATTAATATAGGTATATTAGTCAGTTTACTCCAGACAGAGAACCAAACAACAATAGCAACAACTATATAAATATATAGAGAGATAAATATCTTTATATCAATA
>NW_016809276.1:1698887-1712149 GCF_001698545.2 Rhinopithecus bieti | reverse complement strand
ATATATACATATATAATTTATATATAAATATATTTATATGTATATATTTATATATAAATAGAGCCATTACATGGAAAATGGCTCACATGACTATGAAAGTTGACAAGTTCCAAGATATGTATTCAGCAAACTGGAGACCCAGGAGAACTGATGGTGTTCCAGCCTTCAGGCTGGCAGGTTTGAGACCCAGGAAAAGTCAATGTTTCACTTAGAGTCCAAAGGCAGAAAAATACCAGTGTCCTAAGGAGATAATTCTAGGATGGACTGAGAAGCACCAGATTATCTGTCTCCCCACCTAAACAACAATTAAACTGGTAGAATCTGTCTGATGTAACTATGTTGAAACTCTGAAGTTTGTTGACACCTTGCAACTTCCAGGGGAAGAATTTGATAGTAAATTGTGGTTAGTTTCAGTTTATTTTAGCTTTAAGCACAGAAGCAGCTACTCATCTGCCACAACCAGCCCCGTGGCAGGCAGCTGTGTACATATTTCTGGAGCAGACTGCACATGGTGTAAGTAAAAAGAAGTCTGTCCTTCAAAAATCGGGAATCTGTGTTTTGATGACTGATTGCTGCTTCTGATCGCAGAGATACAGACAAAAGAGGTGGGTGGTCACTGCCTTTATAGCTGCCTTGATTGTGGCAATCCTCTCCTACTTCAGTTGAAGTAACTTCTAGGGAAGTTAAAGGGATGATGCCCTTCTCCATCCCACTTCATTTTTCTTTTTCCCCTTTAAGAGTCACATAGTGAAGACAAGGACATTGGAAAAGAACTGTTTATGCTGGCAAAATTAGAAAGTGACAACAGAGCCCAGAAAAGGCACAGGCTCCAAAAGACCTAAATCGTTGCACAGAGACAGCTTTCAACAATAAGACAAACAAACAAGTAACAAATAGCAGTTGATCTCAAGGAAGGAGAAGACTCTAATGTCCAGAGATACCATGTTATTAGATTCAAAATGTCCAGTTTTCAACAAAAACTCCCAAGGCATAGAAGAAGCAGGGAATTATGGTACGTTCAAAGGAAAAACAATTAAACTCATAGAAACATTGCTTAATGAAAACCTGATGGCAGATATATGAGAGAAAGACTTTAAACAATTGTCTTAAAATGCTTAAAATACAAAGGAAGTTGTGAAGAATGCCAAGAAATTGATATATGAACAAAATTGGGAATATTTATAAAGAGAACACATGAAAAGGAACAAAATATTCTGGAGCTGAAAAATTTAATAACTGAAATAAAAAATTTTCTACAGGGATTCAAAAGCAAATATAAACAGGCAGATCAAAAATCACGGACCTTGAAGATAAAACAATGGAAATAATTAAGTCTGAGGAACAGAAAAAAAAAAAAAACAAAATTAAAGGGTACAGAGCCCATGGTGCCTATAAGACACCATCAAGGAAACCAGTTATGCTTTGTGGTAATCCTAGAGAAAGAATAGAGAGACATAAAAGGTAAAGACAATATTTTAAAAAATGTTGAAAATCTTCCCAAATTTAATGAAAGACATGAATACAAACAACCAGTAAGTGGAACAAAGTCCAAGTGAGATGAAGTCAGAGACCCACACCAAGACACACTGTAAACAAACCTTTGAAAGAAAAGTCAAAGAGGGAATCTTGAAAGCAACAAGAAAGAAGCAAGTTGTCATGTATAAGGGATTTTCAATAAGATTATCAGCATATTTCTCAACAGAAACTCTTGAGGCTAGAATGTAGTGAGCTCATATTTTCAAAGTGTTGAAAGAAAACAAAACACAAGAATGTGGCAAAGTAGTCCTTCAAAAGTGAAGGAAAATTAAGACATTCACAGATAAACAAAAGCTGAGGGAGTTAGTTAACACTAGACATGACCTGTAAGAAACACTCAAAATATCCTGCAGAGAAAATGAAAAGACACTAGAAATTAATTTGAAGCTGTATAAAAAAATAAATATCTCAATAAAAGTAAATGGACAATTATAAAATCTAGTATTATGGGCAGTTATAAAATCTAGCATTATTTTAAATGGTTTGTAACAGCATTTTAATACAATTTAAGAGACTAACATATTAAAAAATAGCTTAAAAGCTAGTATTAGTGTAACTTTGGTTTAAATCTTTACATTTTGTCTGCCATATAATTTAAGAGATAAACATATTCAAAATAATTGTTAGTTTATACTTTTGTGCACAATGTATAAAGATACAATTTTGAGACATCAACAACTGAAAGTGGTGGTCATTGAGCTATAAAGAAGAAGAGTTTTGTTTTTTATTTGAGTTAAGCTGATATACATTCAAATTTGAGTTTTATAATTTTAGGATGTTAAATTTAATCCCCATGGTAACCACAAAGAAAATAGCTGTAAAATATATACAAAAAAGAGAAAAGAATTTAAATATTGCACTGCAAAAAAAGGAAACACAGGAAAACAAAGAGTGATACAGTAAATACAGTACCAAAAAAGCTATAAAACATATAGAAAGCAGATGGCACAATGACAGTAATAAGTCCCTCCTTATTAGTAATTACTTTTGATGTAAATGGATTAAACTCTCCTATCAAAAGAGATTGGCAGAATGGATTTTTTTAAATGATCCAACTAGATTCTCTCTACAAGAGACTCATCTTAGATCTAAAACACAAATAGATTGAAAGTGTTGACATATGCTACATCCTGAGTGAACCTTGAGGGCATTATGCTAAGTGAAATGAACTAGTCACAAAAAAAGAAATAGTTTATGATTCCACTTACGTAAGATCCTTAGATCAATCACATTCATGGAGACAGACAGTAGAATGGCGAGTGCCAGAGGGGAGCTGAAAGGGGATAAAGAAAATGAATTCTTGTCTAATGAGTATAAATTTTAGTTTTAGAGGAACAAAAAAGTTATGGAGATAGATGGTGCTGATGGTGGCACAACATTATGATTGTATTTAAAACCACTGAACTATACACTTAATATAGCTAAGATGGTACATTTTGTTATGTGTATTTTACCACAATAAATTAAAATTGGGGAAAAAAGGGAAAGAGAGAGAAAAGCAACAATGTCCAAGGCATCTGACAGGCTTTTAATAATGAGAAAGTCAGCCATTTTATCCTGTTTAGACCGTCAGCTGATTGGACAAATACCATCCACAACAGAGAGAACAATCTGCTTTACTCAAAGGTGCCCAATGTAACTGGAAATCTCATTCAGAAACACCTCCACAGACACACCCAGAATAATGTTTGACCAAATCTGGGCATCATGTAGCCATAAAATTAATGAGCACTGTGGAAGGAAGGATGGATAGATAGATAGTGTGTAAGGATTAGATAGGTTTTATCTATTGCAACATAATTTTAGATGTGGGCTTGAAAATTTTCTTGCAGTGACCTTTACCTATATTCTCCTGACTTTTGTCCCTGATTTTCTACCTTTAGATGTGCTACCGCAGGAAACCTTCCTCTGCAGCTCAGCTCCTGGCAGTGTCTTATCAGGAGGGCAGACGCTCCAGAAAGAAATCAGTGTCCTTAGGGGAGCAGGTTTGAATAGGATACATTTATTTAGGACAACTTTTGAATCACTGTGAGTATCCTCCACAGGCAGGATTCAACCAGCAAGGTCATGGGCATGTATTTCTGAGGTCTGCCTGTACCTGAAAGGCTTTATCTTAAGTATAAAAAAAAAAGGAGGGGAGTGTAATAATAAGTGTCAGTTAAAAGAGGTTATTTTATTTGTTTGTTTGTTTTGAACAAAGTGAGATGAATCTCCCTAAAGCAAGTCAAAGAGGCTTTAAATTTGAACTTTCAAAAAAAAACAGAAGAGACTAAGAGGCTCAGGACATCTGTGATAGTCATAACGGACAGCTGTCTGGCTTTTAAAATAATCAAGACTGTGGATGGCAAATACATCCAGATTCACAGCTTAATTATTGCATAAACAGTGATTTCCCTTAACCTTTTAAGCTTTAGTTACCTTGAGTATAAAATGAGCATAGCAATATTCAGTGAAATTTTCTGAGAATAAGATAATATCAGTGCATGAAAAGATATTACACAGTGACTAGCACATAGTAATGCTATTTGCTCCTCTTTTGCTTAAAATAAATTGAGGATGATAATAATCTCATAAACAACTGAAGATATATTGATTTGTTTCAATAGCCATGCAAACTCATCAAATAAGTGACTACCTTCAGAGGTCTATAGAGACCATTCTTTTGTCTCTAGAATAATGGGTGGAGTGGTGAATTAATTCATGAATTAATTCCAACCAAAATTATAAAGAGATTGTAAATAAATACATCGATAATAGGTTAAATAGCCAGTAACACTCAGTGTTTTATCCCTATTTCTTAACTTTAACATACATTACATACCACAGAATAAAAAATACTGGAACACATAAATGATTATTGTTCCTAGTTTTAGAAATCTATGATCTAAGTGAGAAGAAAATACATTCTGACAATGAACTCATTTGAGCATTATTCTAAAAAAGTTTTCTCTTGAATTCTTACTCATAACCTTCACAATGTGCATTGTATGTGAATTATGTTTAATATTTATTTGAATATCAAATCCATTCAAAAGACATTTGAAATGGAAAAACAATATTTATCCCATAAAAGCATGAGGTGATACAGTCTCATAAAAAAACTATTTTCCGCATAATATATCCTTAGGTAAGACTTAGAGCTTATACATTTCTTCCTTGATTCATATTATTACATGCTCTTCTCAAAGGAAACAGATTTGAAAGGAAATAGATTTGAGATTAAAGTCCACAGAAGAATATATATAAAATAGGTTATTTTTTGTAGCCATTAAATTTGAATAGGGGATATTTAGTAAGAGAGGAAAACGTTAGCATAAGTGCATAGTTTCATGTAATTTCAGAGAAGTCTTTTAAGAAGTTTATTTATTTATATTATTAGTATTTGACTGCTCAGTGTCATAAAATTATTAAATATCAGAGCAGGTATTTCTACACTATTTTCGATGTTTATGTACTCCCAATCTTGTGCAGATTTTACATCTCTGAATATATATNCCATCAAGGAAACCAGTTATGCTTTGTGGTAATCCTAGAGAAAGAATAGAGAGACATAAAAGGTAAAGACAATATTTTAAAAAATGTTGAAAATCTTCCCAAATTTAATGAAAGACATGAATACAAACAACCAGTAAGTGGAACAAAGTCCAAGTGAGATGAAGTCAGAGACCCACACCAAGACACACTGTAAACAAACCTTTGAAAGAAAAAGTCAAAGAGGGAATCTTGAAAGCAACAAGAAAGAAGCAAGTTGTCATGTATAAGGGATTTTCAATAAGATTATCAGCATATTTCTCAACAGAAACTCTTGAGGCTAGAATGTAGTGAGCTCATATTTTCAAAGTGTTGAAAGAAAAACAAAACACAAGAATGTGGCAAAGTAGTCCTTCAAAAGTGAAGGAAAAATTAAGACATTCACAGATAAACAAAAGCTGAGGGAGTTAGTTAACACTAGACATGACCTGTAAGAAACACTCAAAAATATCCTGCAGAGAAAAATGAAAAGACACTAGAAATTAATTTGAAGCTGTATAAAAAAATAAATATCTCAATAAAAGTAAATGGACAATTATAAAATCTAGTATTATGGGCAGTTATAAAAATCTAGCATTATTTTTAAATGGTTTGTAACAGCATTTTTAATACAATTTAAGAGACTAACATATTAAAAAATAGCTTAAAAGCTAGTATTAGTGTAACTTTGGTTTAAATCTTTACATTTTGTCTGCCATATAATTTAAGAGATAAACATATTCAAAATAATTGTTAGTTTATACTTTTTGTGCACAATGTATAAAGATACAATTTTGAGACATCAACAACTGAAAGTGGTGGTCATTGAGCTATAAAGAAGAAGAGTTTTGTTTTTTATTTGAGTTAAGCTGATATACATTCAAATTTGAGTTTTATAATTTTAGGATGTTAAATTTAATCCCCATGGTAACCACAAAGAAAATAGCTGTAAAATATATACAAAAAAGAGAAAAGAATTTAAATATTGCACTGCAAAAAAAGGAAACACAGGAAAAACAAAGAGTGATACAGTAAATACAGTACCAAAAAAGCTATAAAACATATAGAAAGCAGATGGCACAATGACAGTAATAAGTCCCTCCTTATTAGTAATTACTTTTGATGTAAATGGATTAAACTCTCCTATCAAAAGAGATTGGCAGAATGGATTTTTTTAAATGATCCAACTAGATTCTCTCTACAAGAGACTCATCTTAGATCTAAAAACACAAATAGATTGAAAGTGTTGACATATGCTACATCCTGAGTGAACCTTGAGGGCATTATGCTAAGTGAAATGAACTAGTCACAAAAAAAGAAATAGTTTATGATTCCACTTACGTAAGATCCTTAGATCAATCACATTCATGGAGACAGACAGTAGAATGGCGAGTGCCAGAGGGGAGCTGAAAGGGGATAAAGAAAATGAATTCTTGTCTAATGAGTATAAATTTTAGTTTTAGAGGAACAAAAAAGTTATGGAGATAGATGGTGCTGATGGTGGCACAACATTATGATTGTATTTAAAACCACTGAACTATACACTTAATATAGCTAAGATGGTACATTTTGTTATGTGTATTTTACCACAATAAATTAAAATTGGGGGAAAAAAGGGAAAGAGAGAGAAAAGCAACAATGTCCAAGGCATCTGACAGGCTTTTTAATAATGAGAAAGTCAGCCATTTTATCCTGTTTAGACCGTCAGCTGATTGGACAAATACCATCCACAACAGAGAGAACAATCTGCTTTACTCAAAGGTGCCCAATGTAACTGGAAATCTCATTCAGAAACACCTCCACAGACACACCCAGAATAATGTTTGACCAAATCTGGGCATCATGTAGCCATAAAATTAATGAGCACTGTGGAAGGAAGGATGGATAGATAGATAGTGTGTAAGGATTAGATAGGTTTTATCTATTGCAACATAATTTTTAGATGTGGGCTTGAAAATTTTTCTTGCAGTGACCTTTACCTATATTCTCCTGACTTTTGTCCCTGATTTTTCTACCTTTAGATGTGCTACCGCAGGAAACCTTCCTCTGCAGCTCAGCTCCTGGCAGTGTCTTATCAGGAGGGCAGACGCTCCAGAAAGAAATCAGTGTCCTTAGGGGAGCAGGTTTGAATAGGATACATTTATTTAGGACAACTTTTGAATCACTGTGAGTATCCTCCACAGGCAGGATTCAACCAGCAAGGTCATGGGCATGTATTTCTGAGGTCTGCCTGTACCTGAAAGGCTTTATCTTAAGTATAAAAAAAAAAGGAGGGGAGTGTAATAATAAGTGTCAGTTAAAAGAGGTTATTTTATTTGTTTGTTTGTTTTTGAACAAAGTGAGATGAATCTCCCTAAAGCAAGTCAAAGAGGCTTTAAATTTGAACTTTCAAAAAAAAACAGAAGAGACTAAGAGGCTCAGGACATCTGTGATAGTCATAACGGACAGCTGTCTGGCTTTTAAAATAATCAAGACTGTGGATGGCAAATACATCCAGATTCACAGCTTAATTATTGCATAAACAGTGATTTCCCTTAACCTTTTAAGCTTTAGTTACCTTGAGTATAAAATGAGCATAGCAATATTCAGTGAAATTTTTCTGAGAATAAGATAATATCAGTGCATGAAAAGATATTACACAGTGACTAGCACATAGTAATGCTATTTGCTCCTCTTTTGCTTAAAATAAATTGAGGATGATAATAATCTCATAAACAACTGAAGATATATTGATTTGTTTCAATAGCCATGCAAACTCATCAAATAAGTGACTACCTTCAGAGGTCTATAGAGACCATTCTTTTGTCTCTAGAATAATGGGTGGAGTGGTGAATTAATTCATGAATTAATTCCAACCAAAATTATAAAGAGATTGTAAATAAATACATCGATAATAGGTTAAATAGCCAGTAACACTCAGTGTTTTTATCCCTATTTCTTAACTTTAACATACATTACATACCACAGAATAAAAAATACTGGAACACATAAATGATTATTGTTCCTAGTTTTTAGAAATCTATGATCTAAGTGAGAAGAAAAATACATTCTGACAATGAACTCATTTGAGCATTATTCTAAAAAAGTTTTCTCTTGAATTCTTACTCATAACCTTCACAATGTGCATTGTATGTGAATTATGTTTAATATTTATTTGAATATCAAATCCATTCAAAAGACATTTGAAATGGAAAAACAATATTTATCCCATAAAAGCATGAGGTGATACAGTCTCATAAAAAAACTATTTTCCGCATAATATATCCTTAGGTAAGACTTAGAGCTTATACATTTCTTCCTTGATTCATATTATTACATGCTCTTCTCAAAGGAAACAGATTTGAAAGGAAATAGATTTGAGATTAAAGTCCACAGAAGAATATATATAAAATAGGTTATTTTTTGTAGCCATTAAATTTGAATAGGGGATATTTAGTAAGAGAGGAAAACGTTAGCATAAGTGCATAGTTTCATGTAATTTCAGAGAAGTCTTTTAAGAAGTTTATTTATTTATATTATTAGTATTTGACTGCTCAGTGTCATAAAATTATTAAATATCAGAGCAGGTATTTCTACACTATTTTCGATGTTTATGTACTCCCAATCTTGAGCAGATTTTACATCTCTGAATATATATAATCCCATAAAAATATTTTTAAATAAAAAATTAAATATATGCAATTTTAAAATTTTGGAAATTCACAAAGGGATGGTTTAAAGTATCAGTAACATTCACAATTAGAAACTGCTAAAATCTATATTTGTTCTGTGATAACATCATAGTTTTGTTCTTAAGAAACTTGTATAATAATAGAGTGAGATTTTTTCTTTTAATGGGTAAGTTTTTTGGAGACTAATATAGTTTGAGATCATAACTCTTCACTTACTTTTATGCCTGATATAAGTTTAAATAACACAAATGGTTTGTTAGTTCTAAATGAATAGTTAGGAAACCCAAACATCACTGAACAAATGAAGCTTTATGTTATGTCTATCAGCTGACATAGCTTCTAAACTTGAATAACAAAATTATTCCTCACTGAAGGAAGAAAAAACAATCTTAAAGCCCATTAGTTGATTTAGTTATTACATATATGTGAACATAATTTCAGGTATAAAAGTTTAATAGACATTATAAAACTTTAAAAGTGAAACAGGATCATAGATAAAACAAAATTATGCATCATACCAAGTAGGCGATAGTTGAAAGCTTTTCCCCTAAGAATTTGAAGGAGAAAAAGATGCCCACTTTTACTATTTCTATTCCATATGTTATTGGAAGTCCTGGCCAGAGTAATCAAGGAAGAAAAAGAAATACAAGGCATCCAAATTGGAAAAGAGAAAGTGAAATTATCTCTGTTTGCGAATGATATGATCTTGTATCTAGGAGAAACTAAAGATTCTACCAAAATATTTTAGATTTTATCAAGGAATTTCGTAAGGTTTTAGAATACAAAAGCGAAGTACGAAAATCACTAGTGTTTTTATACATCAATAATGATCCAGCTGAGAACGAACTCAAGAAGGCAATACCATTTATAATAGCACCAAAAAAAATCTAGGAATATATTTAATCAAAGATGTCAACAATCCCTACAAGAATAACTACAAAACCTGAATGAAAAAAAATAGGTGATACGAACAAATGAAAAGACATCCCATGCTCATGGATTAGAAGAATTAATATCATTAAGGTGACCATATTGCCCAAAGCAATCTACAGATTCAGTGCAAAAAAATCTTTCAAAATACTAATGTCATTTTTTAGATAATTAGAAAAAAAAATCCTAAAATTCATATAGAACCACAAAACAGCCCAAAGAGCAAAAGCAGTCCTTAGCAAAAAGAAAAAAAGAAGCTGAAGATATCACATTATCTGACTTCAGAGTCTACTAAAAGGCTATTGTAATCAAAACATCTTTGTACTGGTATGAAAATAGAAGCATACATTAATGGACCACAATAGATAACCCAGAAAAAATCCCCACATATCCATAGCCAACTGATCTTTGTTGAAATAAGCAAGAACATACACTGGGGAAAGGACACCCTTTCAATAAATGGTGTTGGGAAAATTGGGTCACTAGATGCAGAAAAATTAATTTAGACTCTTATCTCTCACTATAAATAAAATGGATGGATTAAAGACTTAAATATAAGACCTGAAACTACAAAAATACTAGGATAAAACCTGGCAAAAACTCTTCTGGACATAGGTTTAGGCAAAGAATGCAAGACAAGGACATCAAAATCACAAGCAAGACAAACAAAAATAGACACATGAGACTCAATTAAACTAAAAAGCTCTCCTGCACATCAAAAAAATAATCAACAGATTGAACAGTCAACTTGCAGAATAGAAGAATAAATTTACAACTATGCATCTGATAGAGGATTAATATCCAGAATTTACAAGGAACTCAGACAAATCAACAACAACAAAATAATAATCCCCTTAAAAAGTGGACAAAAGGACTTGAGTAGACATTTCACCAAGACATAAAATGACCAATAAGAATATAAAAAATGTTCAACATCATTAATCATCAGAAAAATTAAAATCAAAACCACAATAAGTATCATCTTACACTAGTCAGAATGGTTATGATTAAAAAGACAAAAATAGCAGACATTTCTGGGGATAGAAAGAAAAGGGAACTCTTATTCACTGTTGATGGAAATGTAAATTAGTACAAACTCTGTGAAACAGTATGGACATTTCTTAATGAACTAACATAGAATTATCATTTGTTCCAGCAATCCCACTGCTGAGTATCTACCCAAAAGAAAAGAACTCATTGTATCTAAAAGATGCCTGCATTTGTATGTTTATTACAACACTATTTGCTATACTAAAGATATAGAATCAACCAAAGTGTATTTCCTCATCTCTCCTATTCTATTACAACCACAAACCGCTCCAAGTACTCTGCAAGATGTTCAAATAGTGTGCCCTGACTTGCATGGGACTCTTTTCTATCGGTTATGTATCCTTCCTTTTTTTTTTTTTCTTTTGTTTTTAAAAAATTATAGTAAGAACCTTTAACATGAGATGTACTATCTTAATGAATTTTTAAATGTACTATACAGTATTGTTAATTATAACCTCAGTATTGTACAGCACATCAATAGAACTTATTCATTTTGCATAACTAAAATTTTATATTCAGTGAATAGCAACTACCTATACCACTTTCCAAATAGACTCTAGCAACCTTTATTCTATTCTCTGCTTCTATGAATTTGACTACTCTATTAGGTATCCTAAATAAGTGGAATTATGGTATTTGTGTTTCTGCATCTGTCTTACTTCACTGAGAAAACATCCCTAAGATTCATCCATATTGTCACACGCGGCAGGATTTTCTTCTTTTTAAAGACTGAATAATATTCCATTGGATGTCTATACCACATCTATTTATCTATTCATCTGTCACTAAACATTTAGCCTATTTCCACATTTTGACTATTGTGTTTAAAACTTCAATGAACACGGGAGTTTAAAGAAGACATAATAATGACCAACAGGTATATGGAAAGGTGCTCAATAAGGAAATACAAATTAAAACACAGTGAAATATCACCTATCATGTTAGAAAAAGGAACTCTTATACACTGTTGATGGAAACGTAAACTAGTACAACCTCTGTGAAAAGAGTATGGACATTTCTTAATGAACTAAACGTAGACCTGTTATTTGATCCAGCAATCCCACTGCTGGGTATCTACCCAAAGGAAAAGAAATCATTATATCTAAAAGATACCTGCACCTGTATGTTTATTACAACACTATTTGCAATACTAAAGATATGGAATCAACCAAAGTGTTCACAGATGAATGATTAGATTAAAACTGTGGCATATATACACAATGGAATACTATTTAGCTATAATGAATAATGAAATTATGTTGTTTGTAGCAACACAGATAGAACTGGAGGCCATTATTTTAAGTGAAACAAGTCAGACACAGAATGACACATACTGCATGTTCTCACTTATAAGTGGGAGCTAAATAATGTGTACACATGGATGTAGAGAGCGGAATGATAGAAATGGATAGAAATGATACAAATGGATAGAAATGATAGAGTAGAATGGTGAGAGCATTGGAGGGGAGTGGATGATGAAAGATCACTTAAGGTGTACAATTTATATTATTTGGGTGATGGATACCCTAAAAGCCCTGACTTTAGCCACTACATAATCTATGCATTTACAAAAATTATACTTGTACCCCACAAATTTATACAAATTTATACATAAAACCACATAAATGTATACAAATTAAACATTTATCTAATAGATCATTAATTTCATGTGAAAGATGAGGTTATGTATAGTAGTTGAACTCCTGTTTTCGACTGAGTGCATGATATAGGCATTTTTCTTTGAATTCTGTATGACTATGCTATGTACACCTTGTGATGACTCAGGTTGCATGCCACTTTTCTATGTTTAAATTGCAGTGAAATCTTCCTTATTACAAAATACAGAGAGAGTTTGCCTTCACTGAATGCAAATGCAAAACTTAGGTTTCATTTTCCAATTAACTTGAAAAAAGTAAATTAATAACAAATAATTACTATCTAGTACCCATACAGATAGAGCATTACAAAATAATAAAATAAAACATACATAGTAACACATTTTTCATAAATTTTGCTTAATCCTTTAAGGATTCCTATGCCAATAATTTCTAGAAAATCTCACCATTAAATAACCATTTAACTTTGTGTAATTTAGCATTTTCCAAACTTCTGTTTTTAAACCATAGAGTGTCCTTAGTAACATATCTAGCAACACAGTCAACAATTTCTATGTTAGGCTTTCAATTAATTTTAAAAGCACTTTAATATAATTGTTTTATTAAAATATATTATTTCAAGCATCTTGTTCAGCTAATTATAGTGAATACCAAGGATGAAAAAATATGAAGTGCATGAAGTTAAGTAAATACAACCAGTGGGAAAGAATGAGAACTTACATTTTTCTCTTTTTCTTTTTTGTATGAAAAAAGTAGCCTGCTGAATTTAAATTAGTGAGTAAACAGGGTATTTTTATCTTCATACTTTATCATTTCAAAATATAATTTTGTCTGAACCTAGAATATTTAAAAGTGTGGTTTTGTTTTGTTTTGTTTTTGGTCAATTTTGATAGTCTAAATAAGGAAGTTTTGAAGAATTTATTTAAGTGTATTGGCAGTTGTGATGGGG
>NW_016809276.1:1637079-1698666 GCF_001698545.2 Rhinopithecus bieti | reverse complement strand
CTGAATTTAAATTAGTGAGTAAACAGGGTATTTTATCTTCATACTTTATCATTTCAAAATATAATTTTGTCTGAACCTAGAATATTTAAAAGTGTGGTTTTGTTTTGTTTTGTTTTGGTCAATTTTGATAGTCTAAATAAGGAAGTTTTGAAGAATTTATTTAAGTGTATTGGCAGTTGTGATGGGGGCAGGGAATTATATATCCAACAATAAAGTTCTATTTTAGTAAATGTTACTTTAGTGCTATTGATGAAAATAATTAAGATAAGACATGAGGGAAAATCAAAATACAAAATATATATGGTGGAGTATGTGATTTAACAACAAAGAAGATATACCACAAAGAAGAGAAGATGTGACAAATGATTAGAAGTAATTATTATGCAAAGCATGACATACATGTTCATAGTACAAGAAATAAAGTAGATGCTCAATAAAGTAAGGAAAAGTCCTGGTGAATATAGGCTACCACCAAACTATATAGATATATGCCCATGTCTGCTTTGACTATCAGATCAAATTATTGGGCCTCTCTAGATCTTTCTCTGCTTATGTCCCTCAGATACCAAGGACTTCATCTTACATACAGAACTTTTTTCTAACTTCTCTTACACTGTGTCAGTTCCAAATATTTCTTGAGACCCTTTTCAATCTGGGTGCATTATTAAGTGGGGAACTGGAAGAGAAAATGCTATCAGTTCTACCACTCTCATTTCCACTTTTATTTTCAAAGTGACATAATTTCTTCTACATTAGTCTAATCCCTAAAAATGGATACATGCCTATAAATAGTCTTCCGTGTCACTTGTCTCCACTACCTCAGCTTGTTAATATATTTATGTATGTATTTAAAATATATCTATGGGTACTTTTCTTCACTGCAGACCCACTGCTACCTCGGAGGTTGAAAAGAGAGTACAAAACTGCAGAAATCAGTGATCATGAAATTGTGCGTCTAATGTGATCAAAGTTAAGACTGAAATAATGGATGCACATAGAAGTAATAAATAAGAGTGTAGGTGAAATGATGACAAAAAAATTTCTTCCTGGAAATGATAATAATGTAAGTCATACAGCATTAGTAGGAACTACACTGGCAGAATTTTCAAGAAAGAGGCTGGGGTCTGTCCTATAGGTTTGTTTTACTGGGGGAGTGGACAGATGTTTATATATATTCATCAAATTGATGCAATCTTTATAAAAGCAGAGAAAAATTTTGTGGCCCAATTCTAGCCCCATCTAATGCAATTACATTAACATAATACAGTAATATAAAGTTTTTAAATTGATATACTATCTCAAAGTGCATCAAAGTGTATTTGTTTTACATATCACAATGTTTATTAAAACTGTATTTCCCCGTTTCCCCTATTCTATTACAACCTCAAACAACTCCCAGTGCACTGTTTGCAAGATGAGTAAATAGTGTGCCCTGACTTGCACGGGACTCTCTTTTCTAATGGTTATGTACCCTTCCTTCTTCTTTCTTTTTTATTTAAATTGTAGTAAGAATCTTTAACATGAGATGTACCCTCTTAATGAATTTTTAAGTATACAATACAGTATTGTTAATTGTAGCCTCAGTATTGTACAGCACATCACTAGCACTTATTCATCTTGCATAACTAAAACTTTATATCCAGTGACTAGCAACTACCCATACCACTTTCCACACAGACCCTAGCAACCTTTACTCTATTCTCTGCTTCTATGAATTTGACTACTCTAGGTATCCTATGTAAGTGGAATCATAGTATTTGTGTTACTGCATCTGTCTTATTTCATTGAGAATAACGTCCTTAAGGTTCATCCATATTGTCACATGTGGCAGAATTTTCTTCCTTTTAAAGGCTGAATAATATTCCATTATATGTCTAGACCATATCTATTTATCCATTTATAGGTCACTGAACATTTAGTCTATTTCTACATTTTGACTATTATGTATAAAGCTTCATCGAACACAGGAGTGTAAAGAAGACATAATAATGGCCAATAGGTATATGGAAAGGTGCTCAACATTATAGTCATCAAGAAAATGCAAATTAAAACACAGTGAGATACCACCTAACATGTAGAACAACTATGATTAAAAGGATAAGAGAAAACAAATGTTGGTGAAGGTGTGGAGAAATTAGAAGCTTTGTGCATTGTTGGTGGGAATGTAAAATGATGCCACCACCATGGAAAACAGGATGGAAATTCCTTAAAAATTAAAAATACAATTGCCATGTGATCCAGCAATCCCAATTCTGGTATATGCCCAAAAGAATTGAAATCAGGATTTCAAAGAGATAAGTCTCCTTTTTCTGAGCAGCTTTTCATTGGATTGATATCTTCTGGTTGGATTGGAGATTCTTAATGATGTGAGGGACAAAGAATTAGTATTTTCTAGTTCTCTCTTTCAAATTTTCCCTCTTCATAAAGTTTTCTGTTCTGGAAAGGATAAAAAGCAGGAAATTCGGTGTGCAGAAAAATAAAGAAATTGGTCTATTTAAGGTAAACATCAGGTTTCGCTTTTCTCAAAATTTATTTCATGTAGCATATATTCTCTTTCCCGGAAGAGAAATTAGTCAGTTGGAACCTATACAACGAGTCAGATATCTTAGGTGAGAGGATCCATTCACCGGTTATTAAACAAGAGCAAATATTTCACCAACAACTTAAGTGCACTTCACTTTACTTGTGTTTTCTGGTTCCACATGCCTTACCTTGAAACTTTTGTATCAACTTTTGCTCTTAAATCTTTTTTCATGTAAAGTAGGTTTTCTGTATGACACCTGTAAACTCAAAAAGTAAATTAATTCAGAAATCAAGGCAGGATTTGCCACTGTTAGAACTGCCAGGAGGGGGAGGTTTTTTGTTTGTTTGTTTGTTTGTTTTCGGGTTTTGGTTTATTTTGTTTTGTGTGTGTGTGTGTTTTCTTTTTAAAATTTCTAAAGTCTCAGCAGACTTATTGCAACTGTCAGGCTTTTTTTAGACCAACTGACCCTCATCTAAATAGTTGCTCACCTTTGAAATTTTAACACTCAGCAGAAATATAAACCTCAAAAGCTACAAAAAGAAATGTTGTCCTAAGTTAAGGACAATTGTTTCCCAATATAAACATGAAAGCATGATTAGATGTGGAGTACGTCCTAATTCCGCATGTAGATGAACTTAGAATTAAGACTGAAAACCCCGAAGAGACAAAGTCCTTAGGAGCACCAGGTTTACATGTTCTCATAGTCAGCTTCTTAGATTCCTTGGGATTCTATAACAAAGTTCTAGAATTCACTTAGTGATTCCAAATTCCTAAAAATATATTAATCTTTGGAATTTGATAACGAGAGATAAGAATTCCCAGGAATATTCAGGAATTTCTGATATCATATATTCTGTATTTTCACAGCAGTTAAAACTATGTCTTAAAATAATATAATGAGCAGTTAAAAAAATGAATCTTCTTGTGACCGAATTGTATTAAATATCTCAGGGGATTTTTGTCAAAAAAATAGAATATATACATGGTTCTTGATATAAACAAATATGATAAGATTATTTAAATAGTATGTAAAATTAATGCTGCCTAATATAAATATTTAATAACAAAAAACATGAAAGAAGGGAAGCTTGTCACTCCATGAATGCAAAATAAAGTAATTAAACTTAAAATATAATAGTAGAGATAATTAATATTTAAAAGTTATCTTTAAAACTGAAAGTTCAAAATGCACAAAGACTGTCTCATAGCCTTAATTTCTTTTCTATAGCGAAATTTCCAGACAGAAAAATTTCTTTCATTTTGCACTGATGCTGGTTGATTTAGTATAAATTCACCCAAAATCACATTCACGTTTGGTGATATGATATATGTTGTTTCTATAAACATTTTTTAATGAAAATATTTTTTGTTTATTTGTCTTAATTTTAATTTTCCATAAAATATGGACTGCTTTTTCTACTTCAGATTTTAGATCAGTTTCTAATTTTATCTTAGAGTATTCCACAGCAACATTCATATATTATTTTTGCATCTATTCTCTAAAAGATTAACATTACATAGTGAGTATTGAAACACCGGGAAATCCCAGTGAACATTATTGAGTTGTATTTGAATAAGATACCATGCAGCACTCCTAGACAGGCTAACAGTACTACCCATAAATTTGTGTTTACATTATCACTTTAAAAATTCATTTTGCCTCTAAAAGTTTTTGCTTTTTGGAACACCCCTCAAAGATTTGCTTAAAGCATACCATGAGTCTAAAGTAATTAATATTTAACTGATTTGCATGCATAACTCATCTTTGGCAGCCATAGATAGTGCCATAAACATTCACTTATAACATGGCAACAGCTATGAGGAAGTTAAAATTACCAGATTGTTATTGCTTATTTCCTATGTACTCCTATCCTCCTGGTTCCCAGAAATGTTGTCCACTTCATTTTATTTTATTTTATTTTATTTTATTTTATTTTATTTTATTTTGAGACGAAGTCTCGCTCTTGTCACCCAGGCTGGAGTGCGATGGTATAATCTCGGCTCACTGCAACCTCTGCCTCCCGGGTTCAAGTGATTCTCCTGCTTCAGCCTCCTGAGTAGCTGGGATTACAGGCACCTGCCACCATGCCCAGCTAATTTTGAATTTTAGTAGAGACAGGGTTTCACCATGTTGGCCAGGCTGGTCTCGAACTCCTGATCTCAGGTGATCCGCCTGCCTCGGCCTCCCAAAGTGCTGCACTTCATTCTTCAATTCCACATATTGCTGTTTCAGCTCTTGCTTTCTACTTGTTACCAACTGAATCGTTTAATCTAGTGACATTTCCATATTGACTGTGAAGCCGTTATTTTCAAAGTGTAATTATAATGTATATTTTTAAATTTTGCTAAATAAACTTTTCCTCAGAAATCAGTGGCACAATAATACAAAATACAATATTCATGCCATCAGAGTCCCAGAAAAGACAGGAAAGAGTTTGATGTTTAAAAACAATGAAGAGAAATAAACACACCAATTCAAGGAGCTCAGTGAAATCTAAGTAAGTCCTTCAAAAATACATGCCTTGAAATATATTCAAACTGCTGAAAACTGAAGACAATGAAATAAACTTTTTATATAGCCACAGGAAAATAAGCTATAAGGAATAACAGTCCCAATGAATAAAGATTTCTTATCACAAACCTAGGAGGCTTAAAAAAGTGACTACACTATTATAGTGGTTAAAGAAAAATAAGAATCAAAAAAACAAAATAAAATGAATAAACCAGAAAAAAACATGTTAACCCAGAATGCTATGTCCAGTAAAATTATATTTCAGAAATGAAGCTGAATAATGGCATTTTCAGTTTGAGAAAAACTGACAGCATCTGTTACCATCAGTCTTTCTATCAAATTATCAGCAATGGATGTACTCTCTCTAGAAGGAACTAATATCAGAAGGAAACTTATGGGAATAAAGAAAGAGCAACAAAATGACAAATATCTTGGGTAAATATAACAAACTATTCTTCTCCTTTGAGTTATCTAAAATGTTTGACAGTTGAAACCAAAAATGAGCCAGGCCCAGTGACTCATGTCTGTATTCCCAGAACTTTGGGAGGCTGAGGTGGATGGATGACTTGAGCCTAAAAGTCTGAGAACAGCCTGAGCAACATAGTGAGATCTCATCTTTATCTTTTAAAATAAAATTTTAAAAGAAAGAAAAAATGATAATATTATCTGATAAGGTTTTCTATAAATATATATATAGCTATAATATATATAAAAAATTATAACAAAGAGGAAAGTAAAGACATCTGTATGGTGGTGAGGTTTTGATATCTCAGTTGAAGTTATAACATGTTGATACTAACTATACGGTAAAAATATTAAGAATCTATATCTCAATCATTAGAATAATTTTAAAAAACATTAAAAAGTTATAATCAATAGAAAAGTAATTGGCAATACTAAAATATTAAAATATTCCAAAATATAGGAAAGTAGAAAAAAAGAGAAAACACAGAAAACCAGTAATAAAATTATAGATTTGATCCAAACATATCAAAATGTAAAGTATCTAAATATAACAATTAAAAGAAGGAGATTGTGAGGATCAATTTTATTTCATTTTAATTTTATTTTTAAAATTTTTTTATTGTTTTGAAACATAGTCTCACTCTGTCACTCAGGCTGGAGTGCAGTAATACAATCATTGCTTATTGCATCCTTGAACTCCTGGGCTCAAGTGACCCTCCCACCTCAGCCTCCCAAGTAAGTGGGACTACAGGCATGTACCACCACACCTGCCTAATCCTTTTTTTAAAAAAAAAATTTTTGTAGAGATGTAATCTCTCTGTTTCCCAGGTTGTTCACAAACTATTGGCCTCAAGCAATCTTCCCACCTTGGCATCCCAAAGTGTTGGGATCACAGGCATAATAAGTCACTGTGCCTAGCCCAAGAATGGATGCTAAAATAAAGATATGACCCAACCATACGCTATCTGTAAGAAATTCACTTCAAGTCAGACGCAGTGGCTCACGTCTGTAATCCCGGCACTTTGGGAGACCGAGGCGAGGGATCACTTGAGTGCAGGGGTTCAAGACCAGCCTGCGCAACATGGTGAAATCCCATCTCTACAAAAAATTAACTGGAATATGTTACCACCAGTCTTTCTTTCTCAAGCATGGTGGGCATGGTAGCATGTGCCTGTAGTCTCAGCTACTTAGGAAGCTAAGGTGGGAGGATCACCTGAGTGCAGGAATTTGAGGCTGCACCACTGCAGTCTAGCCTGGGTGACAGAACAAGACTCGGTCTCAAAAAAAAAAAAAAAAAGGAAAGAAAGAAAAGAAAAAATAAGTTCACTTCAATTCACTTCAAATATGATGATATAGGTCAAATAAAAGACTAACAAAAAAAAAATAAAGAGATACTATGCAATGTTAATCCCAAGAAAGATGGAGTACTTACCTTAATACCAGAAAAGAAGACTTCTAGCCAAAGAAAATTACTAGAAATAAAAAGAGGCATGGCAAATAATAAAAGAATTGACTCCCTAAGAATAAAAAGTTATTATACCTCTCTGCAGAGCTTCAGATTATACAAGCATAATCTAACCGAAATGAAAAAAGAAATAGATTAATCCACAATAATTAGAGATGTAAACTCTTTCACTTAGTAAAAAGAAAAATGAATATTAACGAAATCAACACTAGCATCGGAAAACTGAGCAATACCATTGATCCACTGGCTCTAATTCATAGTTATACAGCATTTAACTGAACAACGAAACAATATGCATACAAGTATACATGGAACTTACACCAAGAAAGATAATATCTTGGGTAATAAAACTAATCTTAATATTTTTTAAATAATAGAAATTATATGTTATGTTATTGGATTACAATAAAATTTAATAAGAAAGCAGTAACAATCATTTACCTTATTAAAGCCTTATATTGACACTTGTATTTTTTTGTTTGTTTATTTTAACAGAGTCTTGCTCTGTCACCCAGGCTGTATTGCAGTGGTGCAATCTCAGCTCACTGCGACCTCCACCTCCTGAGTTCAAGTGTTTCTCCTGCCTCAGTCTCCCAAGTAGCTGGGATGACAGGCATCTGCCACCATGCCTGGCATTTTTTTGTATTTTTAGTAAAGATGGTGTTTCACCATGTTGGCCAGGCTGGTCTTGAACTCCTGACCTCAGGTAATCCACCCACCTCAGCCTCCCAAAATGCTGGGATTACAGGCGTGAGCCACCGTGCCTGACCAACAGTTGCTTTCAAAATCCCATTCATGTAAAGCAGGTTTCCATGCAGTACATAAAGTCTCAAAAATCTCCTACAAAATATTACCGAATAAGTAATATTTGATAACATAAATAATATAGATAAAACAGAATTACATATATATGATTATATATATAAAGAGAATTATATATATATATAGGATTAAATGCATATATTTAAATAAAACTATAACCAACTGTGGTTTTTCACAAGAATGAAAGTCTCGTTTAACATGTGAAAAAAAAATTATCTCACTATATAAACAGTCTAATGAAGAAAATCCGCATGGATCTTACAAATTCATGCAGAAAAAGTAATTGACAAAATTCAACATCTATCCTAATGAAAATTCACAGAAAATTATAAATAGAGCTTCTTCAACTTGATAAAAGCCTATTTTGAGAGCTACAAGCTAAAATGCGATTCTAGTGCCAGAGATTAGCAACCCTGTCTTAACGAAAAATGAATAGAAGCTGAGCATGTGTTTACAGTGTGTCTTTCATGAAATACTTCTTTTACCTGACTGATGGCCTAATGCCTAATTGTCCTGCTAATGACCAGGACTTCCTCACCCAGAAAACTTGATTATGCTGGCAGATGCCCTTGGGGCTCTTGTCTGATATGTGTCCAGTAATACCTGCCTAACTGTTGCTTTAGTGTTAGGGCCCCGCCTTGTGTTCTCCCTGACATGCCACGGTAAACCTAGCTTGGGGATAGCCCCCAGTTCTTCAGATGGAAAGTGAAACTTCGATACACTACCACAATAGAAAGAACATTCAAATATTTTTATCTGCAGATTCTGAGCAGGCAGGGCACAATGTGTTGGGAGGGCAAATGTCAGGGTTACCAGGTTACATGAGGCAGGAATGAAGCGTCAGGCAGGGGTAGAAAGAGAGAGCATTGCAACTAGCAAAATACATACATAGGGAATAGGACGTGGGTCACTTTAAATTTGAAGGCAAATGATTCAATGGCTCCTTTGGAGGAAGCAGCAGAAAAGCGAGGAGCCCAGTCTGCCAGGTGGGAAAGATGTCTCTAAGTTCTTATCTCCTGTCATAGATCTAGTGTTCTATTTCTAATATCTAGGCAGTAGGCTGTGCTGTGGCATTCTTATTACAAGGGCACCTACAAGAAAAACTATATCTATCCTTATACTTAATTATGAAAGACAAAGTTATTTCCCCCTAAGTTCAAGAACAAGGTAAGGATGTCTAGTCCCATTAAATATGTCATTCTTATTAAACAGGAAGCTAGAGCTAGTGCAATAAGACAAGATATACTTTTAGGCCGGGCACGGTGGCTCACACCTGTAATCCCAGCACTTTGGGAAGCCGAGGTGGGCGGATCATGAGGTCAGGAGATTGAGACCATCCTGATTAACACAGTGAAACCCCGTCTCTACTAAAAATACAAAACATTAGCCAGGAGTGGTGGCGGGCACCTGTAGTCCCAGCTACTTGGGAGGCTGAGGCAGGAGAATCACTTGAATCCGGGAGGCGGAGCTTGCAGTGAGCTGAGATTGCCCCCTGCAGTCCAGGCTGGGTGACAGAGTAAGACTCCGTCTCAAAAAAAAAAAAAAAAAAAAAAAAGACAAGATATACTTTTAAAAACGCATACGGATTTGGAATGAAGAACTAAAACTGCCACTGTTTGCGGGTGACATGATTGCCTAAGCAGAAAATCATAAAGAACATAAAAACAAAATAAAACAATAAAAGAATAAAATCTTTCAGGGTTATTAAGTGACTTTAACAAAGTGAAAGATGCATGACTAAAACACAAAAATCTACATTTCAATGTACTACCAATGCAATTTATCAATATAGATGCAAGTTAAAAAATGTAAATATTTAAAATACTTCTAGAAAAAGATTTAAATTAGCTCCAAGATAAAACTCATTAATACATGTATAAAACATATCTAGAAAGTATATTCTGAAAAGTTCAAGACACATGAAACACATCAAAGAAGACCTTAATAAATAAAGATGCATACCCTTTCCATGGATTGAAGGACTCAAATGTCATCTTTCCATTTTTTTTTTTGCAAATTTAATTTAATTTCAATAGAATCCCAGCAATATATTTTATTGATTTAGAGAAGCTCATTCTAAAATTTATTTCAGAAAGCAATGGAATAAGAATAAGCAAAACAACTTCAAAAGAAAATAATCAAGTTAAAGGAATCATATTACCCAACTTAAAATATTTTATTTTAAATTTAACGTTTTTTAAAAGATACTGTTAAAAAATGAAATGATAAGCTATGGAATGAGAAAATATATATTCAAATCACATGTCTGACTTAAAGACTTGTATCCAGAATATATAACTAAGTCTCAAAACTGAATAACTAAACAGGAAGAAAACAAATGGCCCATTAATACATGGCCAAGAAACTTGAATAGATAATTCACCAAAAAGGGTATCGTTGTCAAAAAAAAACATATTTAAAAGATGTTCAATTTGTTAGTCATTAGATAGACGCAAATTAAAAACATGACATACCACTGCACACCTATTAGAAAAGCCATGAAAAATACCGTGAGTATAAATTGCACACAAGGATGTGGAGTAAGTTGAACCCTTGTATGTTATATATGTGGAGAATTGCTAAACAGTCTTAAGCCATAGCAGATTCCCCATCTATTGTCTAAATAGCTTTAAAACAAAACAAAATTTAAAAACATTGCTAATGTAAAGAATCTTAAAATATTACCAGATCCTTTCAAATATTTACTTGTCATTTCATTTAATTTCTCTATTTTATCTCTAAGAAAATTGATGTGGTCTTCTGAATTTGTTTGCCTGTATGTGTTTATTTGTTTTGCTTCAATGATACAATGACCAAAGACAAGAGAGTAAACCTTGTCTTTGAGACATGGAAATAGAGAAACATCAATAATACATTAAAAGAGAGTAAAGAAAAAATAAATTATTTTATATTTATATTTATTTATTCCATAAACACTTAGTGGCATATACCCTGTCCCCAGCAAGGTGTTAGTCACTAGGAATTAAGACAACAAACAAATAAAAACCAGTCAGAATGCCTGCCTTCAAAGGGTCCTTTGTCTATAAAAGACACCAAAAAGTAAGTCTATGATTAAAGTACACAGTGGTGTGGGTTACAGTAGAATTATCCACAACATTTGGTAGATACACAGAAAAGGGACCCAAAATATAGTCTCAAGGCATGTTTGAGACTTGGAAGATAAGTAGGAGTGAGCTAACAGAACACCACAGGAAGGCTATATACACCAAGCCCAGGAAACGGGCTCAGATTTTTGTTAAGTGCGGCACATTCAAGAAAATGCAATTAATTTCATATAGTGAATGCACGGAGAAGTGGGAAGAGAGAGGAACCTCAGCAAGACAGCTGGAGCCAGTAGATAATGGAACTTGTGTTTCATATCAGGGAGAGTAAATCTAATGCTTTGGTCCTGCCTTTTATTAACTCTAAAACCTAATCAACATCTTTGGAAATTCAGTGTTCAAAACTAGATTAAAACTATAGCTTTCTAGTTATGGGTGTGGGGAGAATTGGCAAAACAGTAAAACCAACAGCGTTTCTAGCTGGTATTCCCTAAGTATCCTCCCTAGCCAAGGTTTGGAAAATATTGCAGGAATAATTGGGTAATAATAATGGGACATTCAGAAGAGAAATGGTAATATCGGATTTACACTGTGGAGAGAATAGTATACATAAACAAGGGCAGTATTCACAGAGAGGGAAATCTCTGAAAAAGACAAAATTAAAAACACTCTTTGGGTTTAAGTGATTACCAATGTATGCCATTGTAACATATATGGGCATGTGGGTGCCATAATATGAGACATTTTACATTTTCAAGTAAAGTATGGAGTGCTTAAATTAAGTTTTCCAACTTCATGGCAATGCAGAAGAGAGCTGACCTAAAATGTTAACAATTACACACTGAGTTAACATCACTGAGAATAACATACCATTTTTTACTATAGCACACTTCTATGACTCCTGGTCACCAAAATGTATGGAGATTCATCCCCACCACCAATCAATCAATTCTGCAGCAGATGCTCCAGAGGACATAATTTGGGTGTCCTCTAATTCAATTCAATTCTCACACTTCCTGCAGAGAAATAGCATCAGATCCAGTAAGTTGAGGGCTCAGTCTCACAAGATTGCTCTTCAATTCAGAAGCCAGTCGCAACCACAGATTTTGTCTATGCTTCTGACTGACTGGCTATAAATCAAGGCTCCCTCCACCCCATCCTTGGGTTAAATTAATTTGCTAGTAAGCCTCACAGAACTCAGGGAAACAAGTACTTACTTCTGTTTACTGGTTTATTACAAAGAATATTATACAGAATACAGATGAACAATCATTGCATAGAGCTAGGTATATGGGAAGGGGTACAGAACTTCCCCGTCTTGCCACCTTCCAGAAACATTCATGTGGTCAACTATCTAGAAGCCCATCCAAACTCAGTCCTTTGGATGATATTTCCTAGGCATGAATGATAACGTCATTGGCCATTGGTGATCAGTTCAACCTTCAGCCCCTTTCCCCTCCACAGAGGTTCAGGTATGGGTCTGAAAGTCCCAATTCTCCAATAATACCTTTTTTTCTGGTCACCAAGCCTCATCTTGAAGCTATCTAGGGATCCCCAGTCAACAGTCATCTCATTCGCATGCAAAAAACACTTGTCACCCTAGAAAGTCCAAGGATTTTAGTATCTGTATGTTAGAAAACTGGAAAGAAGACCAAATATATCTTTCACAATATTATATACATACATTCTTTATCAGAACACATTGATCATAATAAATTGTTTAATGAATAATATACTTCAAATTTTGTTTGGAAGGAGAAAATCAGCTCTTTCAACAATTCCTAATCAGGGTTTCTCTGTGTTCTGCAGGAATATTCATGTATTGCAAGTTTCCCAGGGATACGTATGCACATTTGAATTTGATGAGCTCCAAGTCTAGACTGTCACCTGGTTGAGAGCTCAGTCTCTGTCTTATACATTCAAACATTGGGTATGTCTCTTACAGTGTTAAATGGAAGAACAGATTTGGGTAACGTTTGCGGTTTTAACTTTTACAAATAATGGAAATGAGATTGAGAGAGGTTATGAGGCTTGTCTAAAGGCACATAGTCCTGCAAAGTTCTCCTGAGATTCAAACTAGGTTACTTTACCTGATACAATGACCAAGGAATCCACTAATGAAACTGTCTTTGGAAAATCATGATAATCAGAGAAATCTGATATGACTGACTCCATCTTGCTTCTAGCCTCACAGGCTGCCTGTCTTTGCTCATGCATGGGCGTGGGGCAAGCTACTTTGGGAGAAAATTTAGTTTGTAGTTTAAATAATAGCACTTTCCAAAAACTAAACTGCCCTTGAAAAACTAAGAAAGGCCACAAGTTAAGAAGATGAGAGGGGCCTGAATTTTACTAAGATGTAGGTGTGGTCAAATGATGACTAACAATACAAATAATTTATTCTAGAGATCACAAGATTTACAACTTCCTCAATTACTCCTGCAGATAACATCACTATTCCTAATATTGGCCTTATGAGATGTCTTTTTAGATTTTTGCATTTATGAAAACCAGATGGCCTTACTTGGACTCACTGACCGGTCCTATGGCCCCCACCCAGGAACCAACTCAGTGCAGGAAGACAGCTTTGACTCCCTATGATTTCATCTCCAGCCCAAACAATCAGCACTCTCCACTCGTTGGACTCCTACCCACCAAACTATCTGAAAATTCCGAACTTCTGGACCTTTAGGGAGATTGATTTGAGGAATAACTCAATCTTTGGCTTGGCGTGGTCGCCCTCATGTCAATTACACTGTCTTTACTGCAATGCCATGGTCTCTGTGAACTGATCTGCTTTGTGCAGTGGACTGAAGGAACTCTTCAGGTGGTTACATTAATATTCTTCTTTACACACCCCCCAACCCAGAGACCCTGTTCTGTATTCCCCTGTGGATATTTCAAGTCTTTCATGGGGACAATGTATACTTAGATGAAAAGATTACTTTTAAGATTTAATACATAGTGAATAATGTTGGTTGAGTTTATTTTTGTTGTTGTTGTTGTTTGAAAAACACTCAGGGGTGGTAAGGTGTACGTGTGTATATAATAGGGGTAGGATATCAAGGCAAGGGAAATGACCTGCTCTGAAATTGTCATTTGCCAACAGTTTCAAGTTCTGTTCATATCTAATCTAATTGCTTACTGTAACTGAAGCCCAGAACAATAATTCCAGTTTTACGTGATGCTTTCCCTTTGGTCTCTTGAGAGGTGCAAAGGATTTCTGAGAGTGGGAATAAACAGATGTCCAGAAGAAGCAGGAGATATACCAAAGGGGTGCACCCAAAGGATTTGAAGCATCTAACCAAGAGATGACTCTTTCTAGTGAGTTGATTTTGTAATGTGCAAATGTGGATCAATAATTCCCATTTATATCCTAATTGGGGTGTGAGGCTCCCTGAGGTTCTCGTCAGCTCTTGGACATTTGTTCTCCTGTAACTGAGAGTAAGTGCTGAGATTTTTTTTCTGATTCAAATCAGATTGACAGAGTATCTCCAAAAAAATACCCTGACCTGCTTAGAGTTAGGTGATAAATAATTAAGATGTTGGGAGAGATAGAAAGCCTCTTACCGTGCCTGATCCTTTCGAAAGGCAGTGGGTTTTCAGATTGTAAGTCTCTGTGAGAATGTTCTAATGTTCTTTTCTGATGACTTAGACCTAGGAGAGGATCAGTAGGAAGTAAAGCAATTATACTCATTGTGTAACTTAATGACACAATGTAATGTGTCTGCTAAATGGATGTGAATATATGTGGGTTATTAAAGCAAGGTTATGGATCTGAAGAAAGCAATAACCAAACTTTAAAACATTTATGACAATATTTAACAAGCTAATATTAAACAGACTTTTAAGGAGTTTCAAGCAACTTCATGTAATAAATGGAATTAACCAAAAAGAAACAGCAGCTCCAAGGAGTATCAATCCAATCAATCTTTTTCTCATTTTGTAATAATTTATTTGTATTTTTCTCCCAGACACTGTGAACATATGTGTTTATTTCTGCTTTGATGTACTGGAACTCATTACCAAGGGGCTTTTTTTTCTAAATATCTTCTGAAATATTCATACAAATTATAGACTTAAAACAATAATGCTTGTAAATTAACTTCTATTTTATTTTTTTCCTGTACTTAAGTTCAAGTAAATTCTAATCTCAGCATCTAATTGTGGTTCTGCTAACGGGGATGGGAAGACTATCTCAAGGTTTAGAGCTCCCCATATGTGCTGTAACTTTGACATTTGTTTCAAAATACTGTTTTTGATGCGTATGCAGCACATAAACAATTTGTAGAATAATGTGACCTCCTTACATATTGATAGCATTCACTATTGCTGATATTGTGGAGTGTTGATACCATACACGTGCTCTATGACAAACTGAGATTTTTACTTTTAATGTAATCCACAAGTAAAGAAAGTACTGTAAAATTGTGGATTCTTAAAATTTGTTTTAATGGTGAAAAAGATGTACAACATAAAATTTATCATTTTATTCATTTTAAGTGTATAGTTTGGGGGCTTTAAGTATACTCACATTGCTTTGTCACCATTTCCATCATCTACCTTCAAAACGTTTTTAACTTTTAAAACTAAAACTCTGTAACCATGAAACAGTAACCCCTCATTCCACATTCTCCCTATCTCCTGACCACCCCATTCTAATTTCAGTCTTTATGATTTTGATTACACTAGGTAACTCAGGTAAGTGGAATCATAGAGTATTTGTCTTTTTGTGACTGGCTTATTTCACTTAGCACAATGTCCTCAGGGTTTATCCATGCGTATGTCACAATCGAATTTCTTTTTGAGGCTGAATAATATTCTACTGCCTGCATATACCACATTTTGTTCATCCATTCATCTGTTGATGATGAACATTTATGTTGTTTTCACATTTTGACTAATGAAAATAATGCTGCTGTGGACAAGGGTGTACAACATATGTGTTGGGGTTTTTATTTTTTCTATTTGGTTATATACCCAGAAGTGGGATTCCTGCAACATTTTGTAATTCTATGTATAATTGTTTGAGGAATAGTGATATAAATTTTTTGCAGTTACTGCCCTATTTTAGATTCCCACCAACGATGCAGAGGGTGTCAATTTCTCCATATCCTTGCCGACACTTATTATGTTTTGTTTTGTTTTAAATAAATCCATGCTAATGATGCGAACTGATATGTCACTGTGATTTTGACTCACATTTCTCTTATGATGAGTGGTGTTCAGCATCGGTCTTTTCCTGTATCCATTGACTATTTGTCTGTTTTTAGAGAAATGTTTATTCAAATTCTTTGATAATTTTTACAAATAACCTTGGAGTTTTGTTGTTATTGAGTAAAATTATGTTCTTAATTGGATTTTCCCCCATTTTAGTGTTTGTAAATTCATGGCTTTGAACTTTATTCAAGTGTCTTTACAGCAATAAATGAGGTTTCTCTACATAAATTTTCATGGGTTGCCTCTTTGCATCTTTCAGCATGGATTTACACAATTTGCTAAATGCACTGGCCCATAACATAATATAAGCTGAGCTGAACTCTTATCTGCAGATTCGTAGAAAAATGAAGTAAGATCAAAACGGCCAATCCAGGTACCTTTTTTTTTTGATGGAGTCTCACCCTGTCGCCCAGGCTAGAGGGCAATGGCACGATCTTGGCTCACTGCAACCTCCGCCTCCCGGGTTCAAATGATTCTCTTGCCGGCCACCATGCCCAGCTAATTTATGTATTTTTCATAGAGACGAGGTTTCGCTATGTTGGCCAGGCTGGCCTCAAACTCCTGACCTCAGCCTCCGAAAGTGCTGGGATTACAGGCATGAGCCACCACACCCGGCCCAGGTACTTCTTATAATCCACAATTTACTCCAAAGGAGCTAAAAGAAAGCTACCAATTATTAGTTGTGTCTTAACAAAAATAAAGAGCTGATGTTGTCAGAAGCATTGGAACCAGAGCAACTTCATCTTGAATAGGGGCCAGGTAAAATAAGGCTGAGACCTACTGGCCTACATTCCCAGATGGCTAGACATTCTAAGTCATAGGATGAGATAGGAGGTCAGCACAAGATACAGGTCATGAAGACCTTGCTGATAAAACAGGTTGCAGTAAAGAAACCGGGTAAAACTCACCAAAACCAAGGTGGTGATGAGAGTGACATCTGGTCGTCCTTACTGCTACACTTCCACCAGCACCGTGACAGTTTACAAATGCCATGGCAATGTCAGTTAAGTTACCCTACGTGGTCTAAAAATAGAGGGCATGAAAAATCCACCCCTTCTTTAGCATATCATCAAGAAATAACCATGAAAATGGGCAACCAGCAGTCCATGGGGCTGCTCTGTCCATATAGTAGCCATTCTTCTATTCTTTTTCTTTCTTAATAAACTTGCTTTCACCCTATGGACCCACCCTGAACTGTTTCTTGCACGAGGTCCAAGAACTCTCTCTTGGGGTCTGGATCAGGACCCCTTTTTGGTAACAATGTGATGTAAGATGCAGTTTACCTTAGAAACAATAGAGTTGAATTTGGTTTAAGATGATATATTAATAGCAAAACACAAGTTAACAAGTAGCAGAAACCAGACGCATAGAGCCTATTGCTTCTTTGATATCTCCAATTAGATGTCCATCCAAAAAGCAGGAGTAAAATCATACTAAACTCACCCTTTCCCTCCAAATCCTGCCGTTCATTTCAGTTCTCTCCACCAGATAATATGGCTCCTACCCACGCATGTACTGGAGGCCAGAGTTTGGCAGGTATCATCCCATACTCCTCCGCATGCTCTCGCCTCCCTCCCCATTCAATCCAGGTATGAATTCTACCCCACATATAGCTCACAAATGTATCAATGTCTTTCCATTCCTTTCGATATTTCCATGTCCTCGGCCATCTTGACTGGAATACTGGGACAACTACATGACTGGAGATTCTGATTTCATTTTTATCTCTTTCCAACCTATTTTCTGTATCATAAATCTTCCTGAAACACAAACTTGCTAATGTCTTTCTCTTATCTCATACATATTTATGAGGTTCTTGTTCCCCTCAGGATAAAGTCGAAAGCTCTGATTTAGCTTGAAAGGCCCATTAGGATCGTGTCATGCACATTTATCTCTGTATACTCTTCTTTTCTCTCTTCCTTATTTTGTCCCACCCTGTAGCCTTAAGTAAATTCCCCAAATGCATGTTCTCAACTTTAGAGCTTTGCTTATTTCATCATTTCTTTCTGGAACACACTTGACCCCTTCGAGCTTTGTAAGACTGACTTCTACTTCCGTTAGAGTAGGCAGATAGCTGGAAGCCACCAAGAAAAGGGAAAAGTCTGAAAAGTCTCATACCCCTGGGACCACTGATACCTGCATGCTAGTTATAAACAGAGAGGAGCGGAAATACCCGAGCAGAAAGGATTGCCCCTGAAGATGCTCAGTAATCACTCCCTCTGTAGTTACCCTAACTGAATGTAGGTTATATGCTCCTAAGGAGGGCAAAGGAGAAATTCCTAAGATACACTCAGGGGTAATAAGTGCAGATTTAACCACTATGCGACCTTTTTGGGGTGGCAATAATGAGCAACGCAGCCGGTAGGTAGGATTCCTATCTAGCAACAGCCTGCACATGCGCACCAACCGAGAGTGAGGGTGCGGTCCCACAGACCTGGGGCAGGAACTGGGAGGGGAGTAAGCAGGAGCAGAAAACCTAGACAAAGAAAAAGGCGGAAACTTAACACAGAGGTGGGAACGTCAAGAAGGGGTCTGACATAATAAAAACCCAGTGCAGAACTCTCAAGCTGCTGCTGGCTCAACCCCTTCCGCGGGCGCTCTGCTTCAGTTTTGCAGAGGGTACCGTCCCCTCAAATAACTCTGCTATTTTCCTTCAGTAAATTCTCTTTTTGGCAAAATCAGTCATTTGGCAGAATGCTTTCTCCAAGAGGACAAAGAACCGAGGATTCCTGCACTTCCTGGTCACACTTGTATACCAATTGTAAATTTAGAAGAAATTCTTTGGTTATCTTTTCTTGACTCTTAAATCTGGATAAAATGCCCTAACTCTCTGCTTTCACTCCCCCAGTAATTTTCCTAAAGTAACTCATCACATTGTACTCTTTTATCCTCTTAATTCATATGACCTTCCACCAGGTTGAAATTCCATGAGGGCAGGCAACTCATCTGTTTTGCACATAGTTTGATTCAATACCCTAACGCGATTCCCAAGCATTAGGTTAGGGAACATTAATTCCTTATTTCACCGCGTCATCCCCCACAAAGTTGATATGTTGAATTCCTAACTCCTTATAACTCAGAATATAACTGCATTTTCAGATAGGGCCTTTAGAGAGGTAGTCAGATTAAATGAGGTCTTATGAGTGGACCCTAATTTAATATGACTGGTGTCCTTAGAAGAAGAAAAGAAATCAGCCATGCAAGGGTACAGAGAAAAGATGATGTGTGGACACAGTTAGAAAGAGCTGTCTGCAAGCCAAGGAGAGAGGTCTCGGTAAACCAAACCTGCTAACACCTTAATCTTGGACTCTCAGCCTCCAGGGCTGTGAGAAATAAATTCGTTATTGAAGGCACGTGGTCTGTGGTATCTTGCTATGGCAGCCCTCGTCGAATAATATACTGGTAGATGTAGACAGTTAACAAAAATCTGTTGAATAAATGAAATTTAGAAAGCCATAATCAAGAAAGATTTTCATAGAATTTTAATTAAACTTTGCAGTGATTATTTTAATAACACAAGTTTCCACAAACTTTGAGTAATTTACTCTGCTATATATTTTTCTCTGTTATAGCAATCTTGTAAGTTGGCCATAATTACCTCCAATTCTCAGGTGAGGAAACTGAAGTTCAAGGAGTTTAACTGAATTATCTGAGGATATTCAATTAGTAATAAAGTGAAATTTCAAAGTTCTGGTTTTGAATTACTGATTCTATGTTCAGCATATTGTTATAACATAATGTTAATACCTCCTAAATCATCTCTTCTAATCATGTTTATTTTGGTATCCTTATAAACAATGCAATAGCATTATTTCCCATATGTACCTATTTATATTATTGTGAAAATTTGAATTTAAATATGATCTTGGGGTATATCATACTTTAGGAAACCAATAAATTATCCTTGAGAAATAGGATTTCCTCAATGTTTGGTCTAAAATTGGCTTGAGTCTACAAAGCACTAATTGATGAATTTAGAGAGTTCACATTAAAATGACAGTTTAAAAAGTATATTTTGATGTGTTAAATGTCATATAATTAATACACGAGAGTTCGTGTTAAAATAAATTAACTATTCTTACAGCACATATTTAAACCCATCTCTTTGCAGTATGATACCGTTGAAAGCCTATTAAACTCAGAGTTAGAGGCAGCTGGCTTCACATCTTACGTGGAAGACCTTCAAGTGGTGTGTCCTTGATATTTAGGACATCTCTCTGGGTGCCACTTTTATTTAAAATATAATGTGCACCTGAAAGAATGATTGTGAGAATGAAAAGAATGAGCACATATAAAACCTCAACACAATGTTATTACTGTTAACTTTGTCATGAAGGCAGAAAGATTTCCTTCAAGATTTTTATAGCCAAATATCTCTTCAAAACCCAGAATAATGAAATCACAGTTGAAAGCTATTAAAAAAAGAAGAATTAAAAATAACAAGTTTGCATGCTTTACCTAGAGCAGTGTCCTACGAGTGTAAAACTCTGAAGCCATCTGAGGCTCTTCACCTAGACTGACACGCTCTTCTCTTTTTTCTTGCAGTACTGACAAATGTCTGTATGTATTTGTAATCTTTGGAAAGCTGTTGGTTCCATCTTTGAGCTTTACAGTGACAACAGAGCTTGAAGAAAAAAAAATAAAAGGCTGGTTCTTGGGTTGAACTTCGGGAATTTTGTTTCCAATTATAAAGGAGTGAAACTTTAAGCAGCCCATAAGTTATCCTTAAGCCTGCTTCAGCATAGTTTTCTTATTATGTCTATAATTATCTCCTTTATTACTTAACAGAAGTTTGATTCTTTTCTCATCTTAAGGAAATTTTGAAATCATTAAGCTATACAGATAACCAGAGGAAAGGAATGTTCTACTGCTTCCAAAAACTTACTCATGGTCTCTGCTATAGAGTGCGTGAATAATGGCCTTCTGCAAATCTGGTATGCTCTAGCTGTATTCAGTTTGTTGTCAAGTATGTCATGAGTTGATAAGCTTTGCCAAATTCACAGGGGAAGAAAGTGGTTTTCTTTCTTTCTTTCTCTTTCTTTCTTTCTTTCTTTCTTTCTTTCTTTCTTTCTTTCTTTCTTTCTTTCTTTCTTTCTTTCTTTCTTTCTTTCTTTCTTCTTCTTCTCCTCCTCCTCCTCCTCCTCCTCCTCCTGCTACTACTATTCTTCTTCTTCTTCTTCTTCTTCTTCTTCTTCTTCTTCTTCTTCTTCTTCTTCTTCTTCTTCCTTTTTTCTTTCTTGACAGAGTTTCAGTGTTTGTTGCCCAGGCTGGAGTGCAGTGACATGATCTCAGATTATTGCAACCTCCACCTCCCGGGCTCAAGTGATTCTCCTGCCTCAGCCTCCCAAGTAGCTGGGATTACAGGCACGCACCACCACACTTGGCTAATTTTATACTTTCAGTAGAGATGGGATTTTGCCATGTTGGTCAGGCTGTTCTTGAACTCCTGGCCTCAGGTGATCTGCCTGCCTCGGCCTCCCAAAGGGCTAGGATTACAGGCAAGAGCCACTGCACCCAGCCCTCTCCTTCTTTCTTAATAGGTGGAGAAGATTCAGTCATTTCTTCATTGTTTATATTGTTCATATATATATAACAGAATATATATATATATACACACACACATATATATATTATATGTATAAATGTATTTTAAACTGGTCTAAATGGCACTTGCATCTGATTTGAAGAGTGTTGGAAAATCATAAAATTCACGCATTTCCAGAATAACCCCACATTTATCTAACCACTACTGTGAATGCTGCCTTCTCTGTGTTTTGGTCACAAATACTTTTTTATGGCTGTATAATAATGACAATGTCTCCCTAGCGATGTGTTCAACTAAGACACACATGGTGATATGGGTGGGTATTGTTAAGAATAGTGAGAGGTGATATATATCACCTAGAAGGCAGAATAGTTTATTTGTAGAATAGGTGTTTGTTTTTTTCAGAAAATAAATACATAATTATTTTAGGAATTTCAGAAAATTTAGAAAAGTCACAAAAAATTATTTATTTATTAACAGAGAAAACCATTGTTAATAATTTTATATAATTTATCTCAGGCATAATTTTTGTACATAGGTTTTATGTATAATAATCTACCATATATGTGTGTATGTATATATAATTCCACGTTTATAATTTTAACTTAATTCATAAAATTCATATTATTATAAAAGTACATAAATATTAATTACTACACACTTTTCCATCCTACAGGCATAGCTCAATTTATTTTATTTTTTATATATTTGATTAATATTTGTAAGTAAAAAAGCAATGGATAAATGGAGAGACTTTGGTCAACCTCTAATACTCCAAAGAAAATAGTTTCAAAAATTACTAATGATTAGAGATTATTGGATTATTGGGATGCAGGGAGTTTGTGTTGCCACTACAGTGCCAAGCTGTAAAAAATACCTGACACATGGTATATCAGCTCCAATATTTGTAAGTGAATGCAAGAATAAATGAATGATACATACATATTATGACATTGCTTTCTTTCTTGTAGCATGTCTAGACAAGAACCCAACTAGACATAATAACCTATACAAAGTTAAGTAGGAAGTATTTATTTAGAATACTAGTACACAATGAACTCCCTGAAACAGCCTTAGTTGTTTTCTATAGCATATACTTATTGGTTGTAGGCCAAGCCTTTGGGAACAGAGCTTCTAGATATTGACAGTTGAGAGGTGGCCAAAAATCTGAGACCTATGCTCTAGAGTTGGTTTGATTTAGGCTGAAAATGGTATTCAAAGTCACTTGCATGTGTAGACATGGGCTGGCATCAATTGTGTTCAAACAGTAGCAATCTACAAGACCTCCAGTGTAAAGAATGGAGGAATAAAACATTTGGGTCTCAGACCCTCAAAAATTACTCACCTTCTTGATAAATTCTTGTATCAGGTTTTTTTTTGTTTTCCTTTGCTCTCATATACATTCATCCTTTTCAATTTTAGCCTTTACAGGTAAGTTACAGGATTCCTTCCCACAGCTCAATTTACTTCTCTATATCTCAGGGTTACCGGGAGATTATGTGAGATAATCTTGTGATACATGTGGCACAGCTTCAAAGAGTAACCAGGTACATAATAAATAATAGTTTCCTAACTCCCCTTATTTTGGAGTTGATGATATTTGCACTTCCATAATTTAAAGAGATTGATTTTCATTTAAAACAAAGCAAATCAACAACAACAAACTGAATCCCTGACAGTTGATATTAGGGAGGCATTAAAATTTGAGGGCTGGGAAATTTCATGTTAAAAATAATACTCTAGGAGATATATTTTGTTAGCATTATAAAAAGGTAGATTAGGAATTAAACATGAAGATACAGCAATTGTAGGAGTATTTATAAGAATACTTTATCAAAATAATACCAGACCATGAAGATAAAAACCTCAGCATCAGGGTAGCTTTGGAATTTCTTACTTTCCAAAATGAGAAGGAAAACATCATAAAGTTGTATATATTTATTACTAAAATAACTATTTTATTAGTGTTTGTTCTAAGAAAGCACTTTTGTTCTTAAGTCAAATGAAAAAGAAAAGGATAAAATAACAAATTGGTTTTGGCTGAAAAAAATAAATATAGCATGGCCTGCATTAAGAATAAGAAGGGATGTAAGTGAACCCCAAGTGAATAAGTGGCTTCTAACAGATTAAGTCTTACTACTTAAAAGACACTCAGAGGACCCAAAAGAGTTAATGCATTCCACCTTTTACAACAGTCTCCTTAATCTCCTTTTTTGACTAAGCCGTGAAAATAGCCAAATCCAAAATTCATCCCCAAAGGAAATGTTATATGAAACGAAATAATTATACCTTCATTTAATCACACTTATTACAGCTTTGTTGTTTATGAGGCATGCACTCTAGGACCTTTAGTTATAAGTAACTTAATTAATATGACAATAAGATTCACCCTCTTATGGGGGGATGTTGTGGGGGGATTGTTTTGTTTATGTTTTATTGCTTTTGTTGTGAATATGACATTATTTTCTCCTGACTTATGTGACTGGCATTAACAGTGGGCACTCATTTTCTAAAAAAAAAAAAAACAAAAACCAACCTCAATTTCCATTGCTTTCGAAAAGTTACTTTGTGCACAGTGAATAATCAACTATTATATAGGTAAATTGGGAGACATATGCTATCAACACCTATACAAACTAATTGACTCTCACATGCCAGCATCTTCAACTAACATTCAAATTCCTACAAAGTCATAAATCAGTTTAGGTCACGCAGTTCTTCATTTCTCACAAAGGGAGATGTTCAATCTACAATCACCAGGGTTTGTAGGTGTCCTTAAATCAAATACTTGAATTATACATAGGACAGCATTTGAGAGTTCAAATGCAATTGGAATGTCTTTGGAAATGTTTAAGATGGGCATGCATGCCACAATGGCATTATGATAGCAAAGCATTATTGCATATCAACAGTACTAACTGGATTTTGTTTGGGAAATAAAATTAATTGCCCTGCACTCATTTGGTCTGGAAACACCGACTAAGTAACTTTGTTTTGATTGCATCTTAGGAGGTGATTAAAAGTAGATAATCAGTTTGTCACAAAGGCCAGTACACAAGCACAATTGAATAAGCTATGAGTGGTGAATGTGAACTCCATTCTGATTGGGGACTTCAACTATGAAATCCATTAGATTTGCTGCTTTTGTTTGAGCAGCTGTTGATCTGCAAATATATTCAGTGTCAATGTTTATATTAAACATTTAGACACAGTATGCAGTTTGCATTGTTTTAATCCAATAAAGTATCCATAGCCACTCAGTTTTGCATTTATTTATTTTATAATGTATCCAACAAAGTTGTAATGAAGTTTATTTTCTATTTTCCTTTTGTTTCTTTTTCTTTTCCCAAATGAGCCTTGCATAGCCGCATAAAAGAGAAACTGACTGAAGTATTTTGGTGAACTTTTGGCAACTTATCTTTCTGAAATAAAATTTAACCTTAGAAATCCTTTCTTAGACATAAATTCCAAGACTCAGTCACTCTTTCCAAAGGTGCCTCCAAAGATATTGAGAAAGGAAGTGTCTGGAATTTTCTCCGAGGAGAAATGCTATGAATGGTAGCTCCCCAAACATTATGCTTTTTGATAGTAAAATTTTCATAATTTAAGTGTATTTTCAGTTGTTTTTCGGTCGACAGAATATGATATGTTTGCTCTATCTTGGGAACTTTCTTAAAGTATGACATATATATGGCCGTCCGCCAGAAAAGAAATACATTGCCCAAAATCACATCAATCACTTGTTTCTTTTGAAAGTCCTGTTATCACCTTAAATATTTATAATCATTTTCAGAATTTGTTCAACCAGTGAAATTCATCAAAACTTCATTTAGACTCTCCACTATGTCCCACTTGGGCTTAGGAATTCGACAGAAGCTGTGTACAACCTCTCTGAAGCTCACTTTAATCAGTCACAAAATTAGAGGACTTCTTGCCATACAGGCTTACTGTGAGGTTTGAATAAAATGTAATTGGCACCAACAACAGTAATGTCTGCATGCAGCTAGTGCATGAGACATGCCAATCTCCTTCTTTAGGTGGTCTGAGCATAGTCTGGGAGCCTTCCTGAAGTCCTGTAATTTTCTATAGCCATTGTATGGAGAGCAGATTGGAAGGTTAGGCAGAACCAATAGACTGAAAATAAACTATTATTAAAACACAAGCCTGCAGTCACTTGGTTAAGGGACAAAATACCTAAGGCTTCATTTTGTTTTGCAATATTTTAATGCACTTTCTGACTAGTGGAACAGGGATAGCCAGGACAGGGACCAGAGGAATTTTTGGAAGGCCAACGTGAACAGGTCTTTTGTGTCTATGAAAGAACAACGTGATATGGTAGATTGTTCAAGAATAACCCTGACCTCATTTGTTGCTGCTGGTGTGGGGAAGTGGACGGCATGCAGTGAGGGAGGGCTGATAGAAGAAGAGGGAAAGAGAGAATCTACCTCTTTAGTCTTATTTTTCTGTTTTCAAGTTACTGTTTTCCAGACCATTCCTATAAGACTCTCTTTATTGTTTTCTTTAGAATTTCTATAAGTGCTTCTTATTGCATGTATCATAAGCTAAATGAATGACTTTTTAGACAAAACTAAGTGTTTTTGTAAAGCTATTTGAATGGTATCACTGGAATAATAAACCTTTAACTTTGTCTTCAATAACCACATGCTTCTTTTCATTTCTCTTTAGAATCCTCTATAAATAGCTGGTGATAGGTTTAATAGAAGTCAAATGAATAAAAATTAGAATTTTTAATCTTATTATTGAGTTAATGGTGTATCCCCAATACTACCATTGGGGAACACTGTTCATTCTGTACTTGCCAAGAGCAATCTAATGAGTGGAATCAGGAGATGACAATAGCAGTGCCTGGCATTTGTACTCTACCTTATATCTTGGCAGAGCATGTTTGAGGCACATTATATCATTTGATTATTGTTTTATTTCAGTGTGTCAAGCACTGTGCCCTGGATCCCATGATTCATTTGCCTGGTATGGGAGAAATCTGCATAGCTCTTTGCAATTTGGCTGCAGCCTACCTTTCAACTTTTTCCCAAGAGAAGATCTTAAAAAGAAATTGAATCATTGCAGGACTATGAGACAGAATATTGAAAATGAATTAATTTAGTGTAGGGTATCAGGAGAGGCATCCCTGAGGTAGCACACTTTGACATGCATAGGATAATAAACAGTTAACTGTGCAGGAGGCAGGATATGAAGGGCTCTGGTTTAGGAGACAACAGAGGACGGAACAATAGAAAGAAGCAAGGGGCCTTTCAGGACTCCAAGAAATGGAGCATATGCTGAGGAGAGCAAGCTGGAGAGTGAGGGAGAGGGATGGGGGAGAGACAGAGGGAAAGGTGAAGAGAGACAGGGGCGGAGAGAGAAGACATGTGGGAGAGGGAGGGAGAGTGGGGAGAAGGAAGGACAGAAAGAGAGGAAGAGAGAGGGAGAGTGGAGGGAGGGAGAGAGAGGGAGAAGGAGAGGAAAATGAGAGGCTGCTATAGTTAGGATGTTCCCCCCTACCTGGCACTCCAAACCTGCTGTTGAAATTTGATCTTCAGTGTTGGAAGTGGGGCCTATTAGGATGTGTTTGGATCATGGGGGCTTGATCATGAATGGCTTGGTGCTATGGTGGTAATGATAGAGACTTCCCACTACTGGTTCCTGGGACAGCTGGTTGTTAAATATAGCCTTGTGCCTCCCCCTGCTCTCCACCTTCCCCTCTCGCCATGTGATTTCTGCACAGGGTGGATTCCCTTCACCTTCTGCCGTGAGTGGAAACAGCCTGTGGCCCTTACCACATGCAGATCCCCAATTCAGAACATTTCCAAACATCAGAATTGTGAGCCAAATAAGTCTTTTTTTCTTTATAAATTACCCAGCCTCAGGTGTGGCTTTGTAGCAACACAAAATGAACTAAGATGGAGGGTTAGAGAGTGAATGTGAGATGGAGAGGATGAGGGGAGAGAGACGGAGGGGATGCAAAGAAAGAGGGCGAAAGAAGCAGCAAGAAAAAGAGAGGAAAGCAGGGAGAGAGGGAGGGAAGAGAAGGGAAGGGAAGGAAGGAGATGGAGACAGAGGGGAAGAGGGGGAGAGAGGGAGATAAGAAAGGAGGGAGAAAACAGGAGGGGGGAAAGAAAAGGGTGGGAGAAAGAGAGGGAGAGAGAAGGAAAAGGAGGAAGGGGAAAAGAGGGAAAAGTAGAGACAGAAAGACAGGAAGAGAAGGAGGGAAGAGAAAGGAAAGGCAGATGGAGGAGAGAGAAGGGGATGAGGGAGAAAAAGGCAGAGAGAAAAAGGGAGAGACTGAGAGAAGAAGGAACAGGGACAGAAAGGAAGCTGGGAAAGGGAGAGGACTGGGAAAGAAAGAGCTACAGAGAGAAGGGAAAAAGAGAGACTGAGGCAAAGAGATAGAGAACTATTAGGTGAGGTAACAGTGAGAGATGAGATGAAAGAAAAGAAAGGATAAGGTATGAAAAGTAATAGAAGAGAGGAGAGAAGAAGAGAGGAAGATAGAGAAAGAAAATTGAAATCGGGGATGGGTGGGAAAAGGTAAGGGGTTTCAAGGCTGGACTATTCAGACAATTTTAAGCCACGTTCCGATGTTGCATATTCTGTAAGAATTGCGTAAAACACTTGGAGTGTTAAACATGACAGTGCCGTGATCAGAAGTGTGGCTACACAAAAGAAAGACAATGACTTTTTCCTTTAAAGGTTTAGAATTTAATACAGAGAGAAAGAAGTAAAGAAACATGTAACAAAAGCAAAGCAAAGCAGTGTAAATCAGGGGCCCTAGTCCCTGGACCTTGGGCTGGTACTGCGCTGTGTCTTGTTAGGAACTGGGCCACACAGCAGGAGGTAAGCAGAGGGCAGCAGGCATTATCTCCTCTCAGACCAGCGGCAGCATTAGATTCTTTGGGAATGCAACCCTATTGTGAACTGTGCATGTGAGGGATCTAGACTGGCACTCCTATGAGAATCTAACTAATGCCTGATGATCTGAGGTGGAACAGTTTCATTCCAAAACTAACTACCCTGGTCCATGGAAAAAACCGTCTTCCATGAAATGAGCCCCTGATGCCAAAAACGTTGGAGGCCTCTGGTATAAATAACATGGTATAATTGAGTAGAGTGTGATATCCTAAATTATAGAAAGAAAACAAATACAACTTGAGGGGGACTTGTAACATAAGTTGATGTCTGAGATAAGTCTTAGAGGATTCACAGCTGCCAGGAGACAAATAGGCAGGTATAATTCAGGCAGAGGAAACAATATACAGAGGTAGGCAACTGAGAGAACCACAATTAGGGATGCAAAACCCTGTGCGGAGCCTGGGGGAGGGATGAGAGGTGGACAAGGGAAGACCCTGAAGACCTTGTGATGAAAAGGAGAAGTTTGATGGGAAGATGTTCAACCTCATTAGTCATTAGGGAAATGCAAATCAAACCCACAAGATACCATGTCATAGACACTAGGATGACTATACTTGAAATAAAAAAAAAGAAAATGACAGAAAATAACAAGTGTTGGGAAGGGTGTGGTGGCTCCCACCTGTATTCCCAGCACTTTGGGAGGCCGAGGAGGGTTTCACCAATATGGTGAAACCTTGTCTCTACCAAAAATACAAAAGTTAGCCAGGCGTGGTGGCCAGCACCTGTAGTACCAACTACTGAGGAAGCTGAGACAGAAGAATCACTTGAACCCAGGAGGTGGGGTTTGCAGTGAGCTGAGATCACACCACTGACTGTCAAAAAAAGTAAAATAAAATAACAAGTGTTTAGGAAAATACAAAGATACTAGTGCATTTGTACTTTGCTGATGGGAATGTAAAATGGTTCAACTACTCTGGAAAACATATAAACCTAAAATTATCCTATAACCCAGAAATCCCAAACATAGATCTATACCAAAAGAAAAATTGAAGGTACTCAGCCTAACATGTATTCAGACATGTCCATAGCAGCACTACTCACAATAACCAAAGAGGAGCACACCTCAAATGTTCACGGACATAAAAATGGATACGTAATTGTGGTATGCCCATAAACTGGAATATTACTCAGCCATAAAAAGGGATCATATACTGCTACATGCTGCATTGTAGCTAAACCTCAAAAACATGCTAAGTGAAGGAAGCCAGAAACAGAGGGTCACTTACAGTCTGATTCCACTGATCGGAAATATCCGAAGTAGGTAAATCCATAGAGACAGAAAGCCAGTTGCTGTTACATAGGAGCTGGGAGAGGGGAAGAATGGGGAACAACTGCCTAATAGGTATGGGGTTTCCTTCCAGTGTGGTTAAAATATTGTGGAACTAGATAGAAGTGGTGATTGCACAACACTGTGAATGCACTGTTTGTCACTAAATTTTCACTTTAAAATGTTTGATTGTAGGTCATGTGAACTTAATGAAAATGAGAAGTTTGAACTTTAAAGTTATAGGAAGCCCTGAAAGGAAGAAAGAATGAAGAAAGAGAAGAAGGAAGGAAGGGAGAGAAAAAATGAAGGAAGGGAGGGAGTGAAGAGAAGTGAGGAGGGAAAGGCAGGGAAGAAAAATGACAGATTCCCAGGTACATCTCCAAAAGAAAACTGCCAAAAAATGGTAGATAATGGTTTGAAGACAAAGAGCCCACCTGGAGGACTTAGTAAAAATAAAACGAAAATAAATAAGGAACTAAACTAGAACAATATTTCAGGAGGTAAGGGAAAGGCTTGATTTTACTAACAGTGAAGAGGGTATAACCAGCATGAATTGATGTGCCAGCCAGGGGTGAGGAAAACGGGGAGAGAGAGAGAGAGAGAGAGAGAGAGAAAGAGAGAGAGAGAGGCTTAGCCTGGTACACGACTTTGCTCAAGGTATAGAGCTTTGGAGGGAAGATGATGTCTTCTCTTCACTCAGCTTTAGAGACCCTGGAGCCAGGTATAGAAAGATGTCTGGATCTGAAATGTCTATTTGGTACTCATCCGTTTACAGTTTGCTGCTTAAATCTTGCAATCAAAAGAGCTGTTCTTTTAACAGATTTCATGATAAGCAGTTCAAGTCCATGTTTTCTGACTAGCTATCAGGTCTTATAATTATTTTTAGGCTGAAAACTTTTAGAGAAAATATAAGAGCAAAACTCAGAAAAAATATCCTCAGGGAGGTCAAATTGTATAAAGCGTCTCTGCTGAGAGCATGGTTTCATGGAGTTAGGACACAGCAGAGCCAATTATCCGAAGATTTATGAACAAAGTAGTCTGACTGATAAAGAGAAGACATAATGCAATAACAAAGTTTTATTTTTCTATTCTCATTGTGTGTGTGTGTGTGTGTGTGTGTGTGTGTGTGTGTGTGTGTGACTGTATGTGTACCTTTCCCTTAAAGTCACATTGCTTCTAGGGCTGGGCTAGACCTATTAATTATATAATGCTGTATTCTATTACATACTTGACATCCTAGGGAAAAATGATGAAGTTTTCCCCAACATTTGGGGTATGAGCCATGTGGGCTGACAGAATCATTTCACAGTGAGAAATTGACATGACAAGATGGGATGGTTTTAGCATTCCCATTGGCCAAATTCTGTCCAAATCATGTTAGGACTAAAGAGATTAGGAAAGGTAATTTCAGCTAAACATCTTTTTCTTGGACCCATTCTCTTCTTAATTTGTATTATAAGTGTGTCGAACAAGAGAAGCAATTTTCCAATTTATTTTGCAAACAGAATTACTGAGGGAGAGTGTTAAAATGTATACTATTAGGCCTCATACAAATATACTTTCACCCAATAGTGCTTGATCTTGATGCTGTTAGCATAAGATATACTGGAAAAGTCAAAGTTTAAGGCACCTTCCTGCTCAATAATTCTATGGTTAATGATTTTATTTCCCTTCCTATGGCAAGAGTATCATGACCAGCAATGGTGAATCATACCCATGGAATTTTTCGAATAAGGCTAATTACACACATAGTCCTGATGATATCTTCTTCAAATAAAATGGATTTTCAGAGTCTTTTCTTTATTCATACTCTGAAAAACATAAAGGATCTGGAGGGAAGTAGTGGATTGGATGAAAACTCTTTAAGATTTTTATAGCTAGGTTTGTTTCAACTCTGGTATATTAAACTATCATTTCTTTTCCATCTAGGATAAGCCAGACACTGACATGGGTAATTCAGGGATAATAGAGCGCTGCTCAGGATCGGAAAGAACAACAGGGTGAGTTAACCCTCTTAAGGGTATAGCTGCATTAAAATCCAATACATGTAAGTCATGAAAAAAATAATAATTCATGCAGTAGCAAAACAGTACCTGAGACAAACTAACAGTCTTTTGGGCTGGTCATGGTGGCTCACGCCTGTAATCCCAGCACTTTGGGAGGCTGAGGCAGGTGGGTCACTTGACGTCAGGAGTTTGAGACCAGTCTGACCAACATGGTGAAACCCCATCTCTACTTAAAAAAAAGAAAGGTAATAACCGGGCCTGGTGGCAGGTGCCTGTAACCCCAGCTACTCGGGAGGCTGACACAGGAGAATTGCTTGAACCTGGGAGGCAGAGGTTGCAGTGAGTAGAAATCACACCATTGCACTCCAGCCTGGGTGACAGAGCGAGAATCCATCTCAAAAACAGACAAAAACAAAAAACAAACAAAAATACAGTCTTTTGGCATATGAAAGATTTTACTGAATTAAGAAAAGACATTCACCTGATGGCCAGTGAATATTGATTGAATTTGGACAGATTAGAAGTGATGTGTTTGGAGAGACCTGTATTTTGCATTAAATGATATGTACTAGAACTTGTGTATATGAATAAATGCTTCTGGAAGATCCACAGGCTGGATCATCAAAAACCAAGTATCCAAGTATGTCACTGGTTGTAAGTAGTAAATTCCTGACTCAGCAAGAAGCAGCTAGCTGGCTGGGATAAAGGGAAATAAGATTTCTATTGCCAAGTGCAAGTAGATATATGGAAGGATGTCTATACAGCCAAAGTTTTGATGTCTTCCCATAATTCACCTGTATGGAATGATGACATCCACATAAAAACAGAAAAAAACGATAGCCAGTATTAATTGAGGGCCACTCTGTGGCAGGCACTGTTCTGAATGCTCTATACCTATTAACTAACTTGATTTTCAAAACTATATGGTGAGGCAAGTGTCATAATTGCTTCTGATTTGTTGCTACAAAAACTGGGTTTAAAGAGGCTAAGTGCTTTGCCCAAGGCCACACAGCAAGGTCACACAGCTAGCAGCAGAACCAGATGTAATGTATGTTTATTTGGTGCCAAATTCCTTGTTCTTTGCCTTGACCATCCCACACTACTGCCTTCTAATAAGCAATGGAGCCTTACACACTAGCCTAGATACAGATGTTGAATGTGTTTACCATTTTTAAAAGAAACCATGATATAAAAGAGAGCAAGCTAATTAATAGTTTTCTCATATCAGACAAACACAGGACCATTAGAGTCTTCCACTAGTACTCAGAATCACAGTACCCCTCCAAATGTTCCATCTATCATTTCACAGCATGAAAACAATCAAATTACAGTCATTGAAGGGAAGGTAAATCCAGCCAAGAGAATGATGTTTTTTAAATGAGCAGAATTTGCTGACCTAGTCTAGAGGAAGCTCAACATTATTAGAGAGCTGTAGCTGCAAAGAAGAAAAGGGTAGAAACCACACAAGTGTCCTAGGAGAAGATGTCCTTAAACTAGGGGCAAACTGTTAAGTTCCAAGACTGAATGGCTTGCGCGGCTCAAAAAACTAACTCAGACGCTACATGCACATGATGGCTTTCAGGAAATGCAGCACACAGAATGATATGCTATTTTCCCAGATTTATTCATTTAGTGATCACTCACATAGCTTGAACCATTGCTACTGTAAAAGAAAAAAAGAAAAAAAAATTCTTCAAAATGTATGTTTCATGATACTTCTGTTAGCATGATTGCTAATACTGTATTTGCTTATTTTTATTTTTTTTTACTTTGGTAAGAACACTTAACATGAGATCTATTCTCTTAACAAATCTTTGAGAGCACAGTACAATATTATTAACTATAGGTAAAATATTGTACAGGAGATCTCTAAAACTGATTTGTCTTGTAAAACTGAAACTTTGTACCTGTTTAATAGTAACTCCCCATTTCCTCCCCATCCCAGTTCCTGGCAACTACTATTCTGCTCTCTGTTCCTATGAGTTTGACTATTTCATTTTATTTTATTTTGAGGCAGGGTCTCGCTTTGTTTCCTAAGCCTGTGTACAGTGGCGATAACATGGCTCATTGCAACCTCGACCACCTGGGCTCAAGAAATCCTCCTGCCTCAGCCTCCTGTGTAGCTGAGACCACAGATATGCGCCACCATGCCTAGCTAAATTTTTTATTTTATTTTATTTTATTTTTTGTGAGAAGGAAGTCTTTTTTTATTGCCCAGGCAGGTCAATAATTACTGGCCTCAAGTGGTCCTTCTACCTAGGCCTCCCAAAGTGCTGGGATTACAGGTGTGAATCACCATGCCTGGCCTGACTATTTTAGATAGCTGTCATATAAGTAGAATTATGCAGCTTTTGTCATTCTATGTCTGGCTTATTAAATTTAGCATAATGTCCACTAGATTCATCTATATTTTTGCATATGGCAAGATGTCCTCACCTTTTACAACTTTATGATATTCACCCCTCACACACACACACACACACACACACACACACACACACACACACACACCATACTTTATCTGTTTACCTGTCAATGAACATTTAGACCATTTCCCTATTTTGTCTATTGTGAATAATACCACAATGTACATGAGAGTGCAGATGCATCTATGGGGTCCTGATTTCAGTTTTGGGGGGTATATACCCAGACTTTGGATCGCTGGATTATATGGTAGTTCTACTTTTAATTTTTTGAAGAATTTCCATACTGTTTTCCATAGTGGGTGTGCCAGTTTCATTTCTCATTAACAGCATACAGGAGTTTCAACTTCTCTACCTTTTCACCAACATCTTTTCATGATACTCATCTTAATAAGTGTGAGTTGAAGTCTCATTGCTGTTTTGTTTTCCAGTTTTTTAATCATTACTGATGTTGAACATCTTTCTATATCATGATTGGTCATTTATAAGTCTTTTTTAGAGAAATGTCTACTGAAGTCTTTCACCCACTTTTTTAAAAATCAGGAATGTTACTACTATAAACAAAACAAAACAAAACTTTACAAAGATAATAGAGAGAGCAAGGAGAATCTGTGAATAGCAGGTTGATTATGTCATATTCAATATAATTGGCACATTCCAGGAATCCTTTATGGATTCAAAGGAATGAAAATGTGACATCTGGTCAGATGCCTCTATTTTACAGTTGGAGAGAGATCACAGAAAATATATAACTTGGTCAAATCATTGAGAAAATTGGTGACTATCTCGATTTAAATCTATATTTCCTAAATCTCATTCAATGATATTTCTGACACAGCAGGAGCCGGTCCAGTTTTTTTCCAAGTTATATTTTAAAAACTTCTATAAGTAATGCCCAATAAATAATTCAGATATCAGTTTAGGTCAGTCTTTTGATTTTCAGCTAAAATAGAATCATCTTGCCATCTTACATTCAGAAGGAGATTCAAGTTCCTGCCCCCCAACTATGACCATTTATGGATTTGATTGAACTCTTCCCTCACATTCTTTCCTCCAATTTATTCCTTCAACTGAATTAGAGAACTTCTCATTTATTTTTGACCTGCTGTCCCATTTCCAGTGCTGCATTAGCACTCAGAAAAGCAAGTCTATTTATTACTGCAAATAATTCTGCTGTTGGGCTCTCTGTGTATACAGACTTTTAAAAAGAATTTCTACTTAAATCACAAGATGAAAAATGTAAGCCACAAAATATTAGACATTACTGTTTCAAATTCCTGTTTTGAGACCACTTGCCCTGGACAATTTTCACTGGCCACCTAACCTTATCGGCTACAGACTTGAACATACCAATTTGCTTCCTCTTTTCTCAAGTTCCTCTTCTCCTTTCTTTCTCCTGTCTATACAAAGTACTGAATCCCACTATTTTCTCCTGCACATATTTTGTTTTGCTTTGTTTTGTTTCTACAATTTGTATCTTTTTCTAGCTTGTGCCCTAGGTTCTCCATTTTCAATAGTAAATTGCTTTAACTAGGTAGTTTCCTTAAACTGAGGAACTCTAATACCATATTTGTCAATGCAATATCACAGTGTTTTCCTATTTATGATGTACCAGTCAAGTTTTGGCTACAATGATCCTCTTTTATTTGATAGAATGTAGATTTCCAAGAAGGGTTTACTTCCATCATCTTGCTCTAACTTCTGTATTTACATAAATCATAAATCATATGTTCATCTATTTTTATTCACTCCCAACAGCATGAGCCTTATGAAAGATGGAAGCCAGAAAGTTGCATCCAAGAAAAGACAATTGATATGACCAGGGGAACTGAGAATAAAGGTAAGCTTGGTGCCACATGAGATGGAGGAAGAAAGCCATCATATGCCGTATGCCTTGATATGCCTCTTTGTAGACATACCTCAGATGTCATGACCCAGATAAAAGATGTGAATGAAGCATCACTGAAAACTCTCATTTTAAAAAAAATCTCTTTTATTGAAGAAATTAAATAAAGAAACTCTTTAAGTACTCTTTATCTTAATAAGTTTAATTGATACATGCCAATGCTAGATGCAAAGATAACCCCTGAGAGAGATGATGTCTAAAACTAGTGTTTCCTTTTTTCATGCTTATCACCTGGACGTAGAGGCTGACTCAGGTCACTTTGCCTATGGGACAGAACACAGATGAAGAAATGCATAAAATGTATTTAGATTGATGTACCCCACACCATCCTATTCAGTGATTTATTTGTATCTCCTAAGTACAAAGTGTCCGCCCTCAACAGATTGGCATCAGCCTGTTACAGCTCAAAGGCCAGACCTGGAATATCATGATCTGATAGTTAATCTTATTTTCTATCTCCAGCTTCCTAAAGTTCTTGAAAACCAGAAAATAAAAACGAATGCAGAATACCAAAGATAAATAGGGCAAGATGAGAAGAGTGTACAAGTTGCAAAGTCAAGACTGTATGGAACATGAAATTGCGAGGAGGAAAAACTAGGAATCTGACCGAGTATGCTATTGGCTTCTGTTGCAATATGAAGTTTGTGATTTGAGGACACAGGAACTGTGTTGGATGTCGTGGAAGATGCACAAAGTATTTAAAATCAGTATCTTTAGAAATTTTTATTCTACTTAGAACAAATGCCTTTTTTTCCTATTTCAAGAGAATATTATTTTCCATGTTTGATGAGAAATACTTCTTGTGATCCAGCTCCTCAATAGATTATACAAACTACTATTTTCTTCTATCTGTTCTATGTTCCTATTTAAAGCAGAATAATTCTAGCTGTATTACAAATATTTATGTTTATGTAACATCTCAAGTAATATAAAAAGAAAGATAAGGCCTGGCGCAGTGGCTCAGGCCTGTAATCTCAGCACTTTGGGAGTCCGAGGTGGGCAGATCACAAGGTCAGGAGAGAGAGACCATCCTGGCCAACATGGTGAAACCCCGTCTCTACTAAAAATATAAAAAATTAGCCAGGCGTGGTGGCAGGTGCCTGTAGTCCCAATTACTCGGGAGGCTGAGGCAGGAGAATGGCGTGAACCCGGGAGGCGGTGATTGCAGTGAGCCGAGATCGCGCCACTGCACTCCAGCCTGGGCAACAGAGTGAGATTCCATCTCAAAAACAAAACAAAACAAAACAAAACAAAACAAAACAAAAAAAAAAACAAAAGAAAAGAAAGAAAGATGAAAGCAACAGATAGCACCAAATACTGTGACCCAAAAATTATTTGATTGATATTTTGATAACATGTAAGTCAGTCATTAAACCTATCTCTCTCTGTCTGTATATATAGACAGATTAATGGAAGGAAGAATGGATGGATGGATGGATGGATGGATGGATGGATGGATGGATGGATGGAAATATATATAATAAATAGATAATTAGAGGGAAAAGCAAGAAAGAAGAAGATGCCTGGATGATTACAAACATTACTACGTAATATTTGTAAACAAACTATTTCTATTAGTACTGATATGTTAAAAAAAAGTACTTTATTTCTTTTATTTGAATTTAAGATAAAAAGAAACTTAAGAAAAACTGAAATAATTGCTACATTTCAGAATGTTTTCAGCCGGGCACAGTGTCTTACACCTGTAATATCAGCAAGTTGGGAAGCCAAGTCAGGAGAATCACTTGAAGTCAGGAGTTCAAAACCAACCTGGGCCACATATCAATACCTTGTCTCTACAAAAAATTTTAAAAATAGCTGGGTATGGTGACATATCCCTGAAGTTCTAGATACTCAGGAGGCTGAGGAAGGATAATTTCTTGAACCCAGGAGTTGGGGGTTACAGTGAGCTATGATCATGCCACTGCACTCCAGCCTGGGAGACAGAGAGACAGAGAGAGAGAGAGAGAGAGAGAGAGAGAGAGACATTGTCTCAGGGAAAAAAAAGGATTTTTTCATATCAGGGGGTATAATTTATTAAAAGATCAATTTGAAATTAAGAAAATACATTATTAAAATCATTAAGAGGTTAGAGTCATTATTTTACCCACATGTTTAAGGCAGTATGGATTGACTTCCTTTTATGCAAATAAGATAATTAGCACTCTGAAACTTTTTACCCACATCCCATTTTTTATTGCTAATTATATTAGTGTTACTTTGTTAAGGATTACAGAGAGTACATTCTATTCTGAATCGATAATTTCCTATTGTTGAGACTTAGTTTTACAAATGGACTAAATGAATGCCAGTTTTTATTGTGGAATAATTTGTAAAAGGCACAAAAGAAGAGGATGTATAGGAAACCCAGGATTAATTTGAAACAAAACCAGTACATCATGCCAAGTTTGATATATTAATATATCCTACTTTGGAATTAGAGAGTAGTTACAAAATCATAGAGTCTGTAAATTGGTAGGAACTAGGAGAGGTTTTGCCCTGTAGGGGAAACTGGACTATGAGTTGTCACAATTGGAGGTGCAGTGCTATTGGCATCTAGAGGGTAGATGTAGCATTGCTGCTAAACGTCCTAAAATGTGATGGACAACAGTCCACAATAAAAAACTTTCTGGCCCCAAATGTCAGTGATGCCAAGCCAAAAACCCTGTTGTAATCCAATTCACCGCTCAAAGCACTGATTTCCATGAAACTTTCTGACTCTAGTGTTTTCCAGTCTACTTGAGCACCTCTGTCTTTTCCTCTTGGTTTCTAAGGCTCCTTACCATCCTCATTTAGACATCTTTTTCCATGTCTTTTGAATGCCTGACAAGTTTGCTTCAGAACTCCAGAGTGGACATTTTTGTCATGTTACATAGATTTCTTTTCCCAAATTAATTTCTGGAAAGCTATGTTTAAAGTTCCTGAGCCAGGTGGACCTAGATAAGAATTATCCTTTGGGAAGACCTTTGATCAAGACTCCAGTTTCTGCTGCCTGCTTGTCTTACTATTAAATGCCACAAACCTAGCTGCCTGCACTACCCTGATGGCGTATTACCGTCTTTTTTATAATGTGAAACCCTTGAAAATGTTCAAAACCTTTAAAAACATATTTGTGCATTATATTGACAAAAATATACCTGGGTTAATATGTTTATATTTATATCACTTGACTATTCAAAAAATACACTTATCAATAGTTTCTTATTGTTGCTAAAATATATGTTAGCAAAATTTATAAACATATTAAGAAAGAATGTGATAGATTTGTTGTTAGTGTCCTCACATAGTGGATACATTCAGGGTGCTTTTCAATGGTATTTCTAAGAAATTAGTAATTGCTTATGCGCATTTAGGAAGACTCATATGGAGACACTATTTGAAAAATAAGAACAAGTTAAAAATCAATACAGAAAGACTGAAAAGTATGATATTTATGTAGATAATGATTCAGGATAATTGAATAAGATTGGTTTAAGACACAGAATATATGGGAAGTGTTTTCAGAGTGGCCTCCAAAGTTAGAATTCCTTAGCACAAATTCCACACTATCACTTGCTTCAATTGTTTTATCTGTAAAATGGGTGTGCTAAAAAAAAACAGCTGAATCAAAGTGTTATGCTGAGAATTGTTTTAGGTAATTACGTCAGCCACACAGTATAGATTTTGCTATGCAGTCATCAACCAATAACTATTACCAACTGTTACTGTCAGTAATCATTCTTATAATCTAATCTTACCATCCACACACTTTTATTTTCAGACGAGTTCCAAGCCACCGTGCCCGGCTGGGGGAGATCTCTTCTCCCCCCAAATTACTCCCTTTATATTTACCAAGTATTTATATTTATTTATGCCAAGCTCTTGTTCTCCTCTTCATAGAACTCAGATAGAAGAAATCATTTTTATTCATTCTTTGTCAACTCATTAATTTAGTTTGCATTTAGTAATCCATTCTAGAATTTCTTTAATGATACACCAACTACTACCTGGTAGGAATTTATGCTGGGCTCTCCAGGTACAAAGGTGAAAGGGTATAAGATTCTAGTCCTCAAGAAGCAAATAAGCAACTAAGACAATTGCTCTCTTGAAGCAGTAGAGACATAGTAGAAGGTACGAAAATATATATATTTTACATTTTTCATAAGATATTGGGGGTACAAGTGGTATTTGGTTACACGAGTAAAGTCTTTTGTGGTTATTTGTGAGATTTTGGTGCACCCATCACCTGAGCAGTATACACTGCACTATATTTGTGGTCTTTTATCTCTCATCCCCTCCCACTTTCCCCCCAAGTCCCCAAGTCCACTGTATCATTGTATCATTCTCATGCTTTTGTGTCCTCATAGCTTAGCTCCCACATATTATTGAGAACATACGATGTTTGGTTTTCCATTCCTGAGTTCCTTCACTTAGAATAATAGTTTCCAATCCCATCCAGGTTACTGCAAATGCTGTTAATTCATTCCTTTTATGGCTGCATAGTGTTCCATTATATATATATATATATTATGTGGTGTGTATGTGTGTGTGTGTATATATATATATACACACACACACATACACACCACATAATATATATATATATATAATGGAACACTATGCAGCCATAAAAAGGAATGAATTAACAGCATTTGCAGTAACCTGGATGGGATTGGAAACTATTATTCTAAGTGAAGGAACTCAGGAATNTTTTTATGGCTGCATAGTGTTCCATTATATATATATATATATTATGTGGTGTGTATGTGTGTGTGTGTATATATATATATACACACACACACATACACACCACAGTTTATCAACTTGTTGATTGATGGGCATTTGGGTTGGTTCCACGATTTTGCAGTTGTGAATTTTGCTGCTATAAGCATGTGAGTGTAAGTGTCTTTTTCGAATATTGACTTCTTTTCCCCTGGGTAGATACCCAGTAGTGTGATTGCTGGATCAAATGGTAGTTCTACTTTTAGTTCAAGGAATCTCCACACTGTTTTCTATAGCAACTATACTAGAATTTTTTGTGGGCGAGTGAATGGAGGCTTTAAAATGGGAGGAGTACTTCAACTGATGCTCAGTGACTTACTGAGATTGTGCTAGTGAACCAAACAGAAGTGGCCATTCTAAACAGGTGAAGTAGCATATAGACCATTGACATGACATGGGGAATTCTGAAGACCACCTGATATTCCAGAAAGTCCTGTTTCAAATCCCTGTCTTACAAAAGTCTGTGCAAATGTGCTTGACATCTGTTATTCCAAATGTCTCCATGACACCTACCCCCTGGTGTTACAACAAAGAAAACATTTGTTCTCAGTCCAAATAGAAAATGGAACCCTCTCAGTCAACTCTAAAGAATAGGAAAACCATGTTTCTATATATACCAAAACATAACAAAACAAAGTAACTTGTAGGGATTGTGTCTCCATTCCTACTTCTATTGCTACTTGTAGAAATTGCAGGAAGGAAATTCTTGCTGCCTCCAGTCAATAGTTGACATCTCTGCTCCACCCATAACTGATAGTAATTGAATCACTATGGTATCCCATGCTTCGAATGTCAGTAAATGTGTGGCCAATAGTGATTTTCTAGCTTTAAAAAATAACATAAACTTTTCAGATCTGCAGAAATCATTAATCAGATCCTAACAAAGAAATTATTAGAATCAATGTGCTCAAAATTAAAGCAACCATGTCCTCACTCTCTGTTTGCCTGTATTTCAAGGCTTGGATGTCAGCCCTGTCAACAACTATTCAGTATGGCAAGAAGAGGGTGACATTAACTAAGTTGCTGAAAGTAGGATGCTAATCCAAGCTACATCTACCTTGCTATGATGCATAGACTTCCTCTATAAAAGGCATCCTTTTGTTAAAGTATTAGAATTATTTTCTTATTTAAATGAACAATAATTGGTCATTTTAATTTCATTTGCAGTGAAAATTTAAGAGATAAATATATATATATTAGTCTTTAGATGAGGGGGTTCATTAGATACTTACATTGAAACGCAATTTCTTTAGGATCTTTCTAGACCAGGAATATATTGGACACATTCAGGGAACTGGGAATATTCCAGAATTTCTGGAGTATAAAGCATAAGAGAGGAAATTCATGGGGATTGAAATGGAGGGATAAATAAGAATCATATTTTGAAGTCGCTGGCACAGCTATCCGAGGAGTTGAGGTTCTTTCCTTTAGTCAACAGGTGACCTCAGAATAAACTTGAGCAAGATAATTATTTGATTGGTTGCATTTATTATAGTTTTTTTGTTTGTTTGTTTGTTTGTTTGTTTGTTTGTTTGTTTTGGTGGGAAGGTTTTAGTGGATGAGACTGAAAAAACAGGATGGTTTATAAAACCTTTTTCCATAGTTTACATGTGGCAGCATGAACAAAGGCACAGGCAGGTGAGTCAGAATGTGGACACAGGACATATAGAAAAGGTAGGATGCAGATAAATTTATGACTGGGTAGAGATGAAGTTTAAAATAGAAAATAATGTGAAGGGTATTCCTCTAGATGAAAAAACTATACTGTTCTCTGCATCCAAATGCTCTCCCTACTATTGCAGAAAATATTCGGTGATTGCTCATAATGCCTGTTTCCCCTTTACACCCACACACAGACAGCACCTGCATGATTATTTATGTCTCCACATCTGGAGAACTAATTTGTTTGTGGACGGTTCCAGTTCCACAGAGCAGTTAGCTATCACTCAGCTGCACCAAGTTCATTCAACCCTGATAATTAAATTAAATATCTACCAACATGAAAGAGACAGCAGAAACTTACCAACAATACCAAAAAGTTTTCCTGGTCTCTCAAGAAAGCTGCACTGCGTTATAATGGAGACTGATAACATATTCCGTAGTGGAGTGATGGTCAATTTAATATTCCACTCATTTTAATGTGTCTGTGGTGTAGTCTGGCGGAAATATAGTCTCACAAGTGAAGTAACACATTGGCGGCTCAATATAATAGGACTGACATTACTATGGAGTTCAATATCACATGGGCATGACCTTATTGAAGGAGATTTAATTACTTAAAATATCAGAAGGGTGAGGATGATACTATAACAATATCACTGCAAAGGTCTTTAGAAAGAAGTGCTTGAATGTCATGGATGCTGATTTCCACAAATTCATTTGTTTTATTATTTTTATTTCTGCATTCGTTTTCTTAGTTAAGGACATCATCATCATTTTTGCACATTCTACAAGTCTTAGAATCACTCCTCTTAAAACTTTTTTCTTTCTGTTTCATTTAAAATAATGCATATACATTTAAAATAATAATAATAAGCAATCAAAAATAATCTGCAACCCATCCCTAGGTCATGAGATATGTCTCTCTCTCTCTACAAGTGAACACTATCCCATTCCATTGGCTAACCTTCCTATGATACGATAATCCTAAGAGCATGTTTATTTGTGTGTGTGTGTGTGCACATGCGCGCACATGCGTTTGTCTGTCAAATTCTATGTCTTTTTAATATATTAGCATATCTTACTTTATATTAATACACTTTCTTATTTAATGCATCTTGGAAAGTATTTCATGTGAGCCAGAATGGATTGATTATGCAACACATCTATATGGTTTTTATTGTAGAGATGCACCATGACTTATTTAATGAATACTCTATGGCTACTCAGGTTGTTTAGTCTGTTTCAGACTGAATCATGTATTCTCAAAATTTATATTTTGAATATGTAACCCCCAGAAAATTCAGTGCCTCACAATGTCACTGTATTTGGGAGATAGGATCCTTAAAGTGTTGATTACGTTAAAATGAGGCCATTCGTGTGGACTATAATCCGGTCCATCTAGACTCCTTGTAGAAGGAAGAAAATTGGACAAAAAGAGCCACTAGGGATGCCTGTGCACAGAGGAAGGACCGTGGGAAGACTCAGAGAAAAGGCACTATCTGCAAGCCAAAGATAGGCTTAGAAGAAACCAGGCCCATGAACACCTTGGTCTTGGCCTTCCAGGCTCTAGAAACGTGAAAAAAATTAATTTCTGTTGCCACTCCATTGGTGATTTTTGTTGTTGTTGTTATGAAAGACTTTTTGCTATGTGTATCAGCATATTGATACATAGTCTCTTGTCTTTACAACAAAACAGAAATTGGCCAGGCACAGTGACTCATGCCTGTAATGTCAGCACTTTGGGAGGCCGAGGCGGGTGGATCACCTGTGGTCAGGATTTTGAGATCAGCCTGGCCCACATAGTGAAAGTCCATCTCAACTGAAAATACAAAAATTAGCTTGGTGTGGTGGGGCAGGCCTGTATTCCTAGCTACTTGGGAGGCTGAGGCTGGAGAATCGATTGAACCCGGGAGATGGAGGTTGCGGTGAGCCGAGATTGCGACACTGCGCTCTAGGCTCTCGATACAAACAAATAAACAGAAATTAGTAATCTAGATGAGGTTACTGCAATTATTTGTATAGATTATAGTCTGTCAGAATGTTGATGCTTATCACACTTTCACTGAATAGGATTACTTTATACAAAAGATATCTTCTTCTTTGGTTGAAATTTTACTTTTTAAATTTTGACTTAGTGTAGGTTTTTCCCTCATTATTTTTTCCGATCATTGTCACTATTCCTGCTTGCTTATAATTTAGAATCAACTAGAGTCTATTTCTAAGCATCGAGTTCTACTTACAACTTACTCTACAACTGTGTATAATTTTTAGATTAACTTAAGGATAACTGACTTCTTTAACATATTAAGTTGTACCCCAAAATGATGACTAACTCTTTGTAGACCCAAGTGTTCTATAGATCTCACGCATTTTAAAAGATTACTCCTAGGTATATTACATTTTCAAGGAAGATTAAATAAAATTCCTTTATTCTCACTCTATTATTCTTTTTAAGAAACTTGGATTTTTTATGGTAATTTTGCAGTTAGTCATCTAATTCTGTTGAATTATCGGTGCTCCTTTTTTCAGTTGGGTCTCTTGGATTTATTAGATATGGCACTAAAAGTTAACTTTCTTCATCCTTGTCTCATCCTCTCTCATTTTTCCTATTTCTTTTCGATTCACTCTAGGTTCTGTACCATCTACTTTGTCTCACGTTATATTTTGTAGCTTCAATTTCTGTAACCTCCAATATTCTGAGACCCTATTTTATTCTGCCTAGAAAAGTTGCTTGCTAATATTTAACAATCCCAAATCTCATAATCCAACAATAATCCCGAATAAAAGCACCAGCAGATCTCTATTTCCGCCCCTCACTGTACACAGGTGCAGAAGACATTGGGGGCCTATCACTTCTATCAAATCCACAGAAGATAAAATGGGAAGAGGACAGTGTTTTCTTTGGGGAGGGTTGTTTAAACAGGGTTTAACGAAATTCTTTTTGATCATTCCCTTGGAGCTAAAAGGCATTCCTAGGAAATTCAAAGGGCTCCATTAGTGGGATATTCTATTTCGATTGTAACCCACATTCTTAGCGAATGGTCTTTCTTGATGAACCACAACTGAAAACTCCATAAGGAGACATTAGGCAGTAAACAACCTTGATTTTTGTCTCCTTTCTCAACCTTTAAACGACTGTCATTCCTCAGCTGTAAGAGGTTGTATGATCCAATTAGGCAAATTGAAAAAGACTACTTTTATGCAAAAGCGTGAGAAAGTTAATTGAAATCAATCCAGGTTCAGTGAAAATGCTACAGACATCACTGATAATTTAGAGCAATTAAAAGATGTTGTCCTGAAGCAAGGCAGAAACATTAAGTTTAAAAGCCTGTTAAAGGAAAATTACTGAAAATATTTAAATGATATTATTCACCTGAGAAAGATGAGGGACATCTAAACCAATTAGAAATTATAAGGTATTTCATTAGCCAGAAGCTGTGTTCTTAAATCTATTGAGATGAGAATTTTTCACCTTGTATTCTTTGTTATTGCAAAGTAATCTGTTAAAAACAAAGCATTAATCCCAGTTTTGAGAACATTCTTTGTGAAAATAGCTGTTGCAGCTCCACGATTAGAGAAAACTTTCTCCATCTATGAAATAAGGGTGTTTTAATTAGAACAGTAGTTTGCAAGCTTTATTATTCAAAGATCTAAATGTTCTAGGAGATGGCTGGGCATGGTGGCTCATGCCTAGAATCCCAACACTTTGGGAATCTTGCATAATACTACTATACCAGCAGTGCTGTTGAATCCTAGCACTTTGGGAGGTCGAGGCAGGAGGATTGCTTGAGGCCAGGAGTTCAAGATCAGCCTGGAAAACTAAGGGAGACCCCATCTCTACAAAAATAAACTAAAAATTAGCCAGACATGGAGGTGCATGCCTGTTGTCCTAGCTACTCAGGAGGCTGAGAAAAGAGGATGGCTTGAGCCTAGAAAGACGAGATTGCGGTGAGCTATGACTGTGCCATTGAACTCCAAAATAAATAAATAAATAAATGCTCTAGGAGATAATTGGACAGTATATTACCCAGGATGAAGATGGTGCAAAGAGCAAAGGGATGACCTATTAGAACTCTGGAATTCTCATCTAATGACTAAAGCATGAACATCACATCTCTGTTCCATTGTATTGAATGTACATGGAAAACAGAGATACCAAATTTATGGTTTATCTCGGCACTATTTATCTTGTCCATGACATACATCATCATCCAATCACATTTTCTTTCCCCTACAGGCTAGATACAGCCTTTGAATCCTTCTTGACACAGTGATACAAGAAACTAGTCCCAAATGATCAGAGGTGGCATGACAGATAAAACACTGGCAAATCCCTAATGTAAGATTTTGCTTAGAAAATGATTCCCTTGCAAAATAAATACATAGAAAAAAATAAACGCTCTGTATTAAAAAAATAAAACTGCTGTACTAATCACTTAAAATCCTTCTACAGCCTTGATTGTTGTTTATGTCCTTTAAGCCTCAGGAATACTAGCCTCTTTATCCGTTTCTAGACTTACCATTGCTCCTCACTACTCTCACTAAGTCATTGTCTAACGTGTTACTTGCTCATATAATTCTGCTCAAATGGGCCTTCTTTTTGGCCACAGAATATGAAAACCACTGTTGCAGAATTGTAACTGAGACAGTGATGGAGATGTGACCCGGCCGACTTCATTTTCTTTCTAATCACCAAGCTGTACTTGCTCATTCCTGGGCATAAGCCAAACTAACTTTGGGAGGAAATTAGTTCAAAATTTGAAATGAATATAATAGCCTTTTTCCAAAGCAAATCCCCTTCCTGCCAGGGGACTAGATTGCCTATGTAGGACTAACCTATTAGGCAAAAGATTAGAAATTATGGTTTGGGAGTCACATCGCTAAAGGCCACAAGTTTCTGACCCTCCCTTGACTGCTCCTGGGGATGACATCACTATCGTGAAACCTAAGATCAGTGCTTGAGATGTTTTGCAGACACTCCACTTGATGTATCAGCTTCCACCACCTATTGATAAACTGGCTCATCTGATCTTGTGACCTCCACCCGGGAACTGACTCAGCACAAGAGGGCAGCTTGGACTCCCTATAATTTTCATCTCCAACCCAACCAGTCTGCACTGCTTGATTCACTCTCCTCACTCCCCACCAAATTGTCCTTAAAAGCTCATCCTCCAATGCTCAGAGAGACTGACATTTGAGTAATAATAAAACTCCAGTCTCCCCAACAGCTGGCTCTGTGTGAATTACTCCTTCTCTATTGGAATTCCCCAGTCTTGGTAAATTGGCTGTCTGGGAAGACGGCAGGGTGAACTCGTTGGGCAGTTTCAAATATAGGTGACCAACTTAGAGGGGTTTCAGAAATTCTTCTTGTTCAGACTACAAAACAACAGGTCCCTATTAATACCAAGCCCTGGGTTTCTTAAAACACACATACATCCCTTAATGTTAAATGCCTCATGGAATATCTCTTGCCACCTTGACTTTTACATGCTAGAAAATTTCTGTCTGGAGTCTGCCCCCTGTGCCCACACACCGAAAAAAAATCCTATACCTTCCTAATCATTTTCTTTTTAAATCTAAATAACTTTGCTTTATCCCTGAAAGATCTTGCTTTGACCCTCTGCTACAATGCTTTTTGGACTATTCTCTCTTTTATTAACACCATTCCACCCAGGGAGCACTCACCTTGGAGCCCTTATTACCTGTATGTGTTTTCATTCATTTTGGTTTACGTTTCATTGTTTTGTTTCATTTTTCCATCTATCTCTTCCACTGATCAGTAGAACTCTTGATAGGAAGGGCAGTTCCAGATCTTCAAATATTTCCCCAAGTTCTTGCCTACTACACAGTAAATGGTAAATACAGGTACACATGCAAGCATGTAACAATGAGCTGTGTAGTGCAAAAAAAAATAGAAAAACACTTGGGTCCAAAATCTCCACTGAACTATTTACAAACAAGCTAAAAAGAAACTTCTGAATTTTGAATTACTGCCTCAATAGGTCACCAAAATAATCCTTATTCCTGTTGGTTTTGTGGAACAGAAAATGCATGGCTGTTGGATGCCATTACTTTGTCCAGGTATTGATAGAATCTGAATGACTGAGTAGAGACTAACCTTCTGAGGTAACACATGTTGCTTAGATGTCAATTTGCACTGTCACTAACTGACATTTATTAAAAGCCTACCATGTGCTAGCTACTGGAATATGTCCTTTCCACCTGTATAGTATTTTGTTGTTAATGCATCAATTTTATATCCATTACCTTAGGTCAGTTTTCATAAGCCTCAAAGCTGTCAGGAGGAAAGAGCATGAGGTTTCTTTTCAGGCAAGAAGAGTAAGTTCAAGAGAGGGTAAAAGATTTGCCTTAGACCTATAAAATGAATAAAAGTTAAGCTTTGCCCTCAAGGAACATCAACTCTACTGGAAGATCCAGATAGGTAAAATGAAAATACAAATTTAGTGTAATAAAATGGTAGTAAATGCAGGGAAAATTGTGGAGAATAGCAGGAAATTAACCCACTTTAGAGTTTAAAAAAATGCTTCTTAGAATTGAAAATGTCCTTCTGAATGGGCTCTCAGAAACCATTAGTAGTTAACCACGGGAGAATCTGGATCAGGAATATTAAAGACTGAGGAGCAAAGCTTCAATTGTTGGAAGAAAGAGAAAAATGTTCTATTAGGCAAATTCCCTTAGGTCAATGGACCTAACACCTAAGGTGAGATTGCAGCTCAGTAGGAGGTGCAATAAGAGAAATAACTAAGAATAAGATCATTTTTTTGCCAAGCTGTACTTGAACTTTATCTTGTGTGAAGATACAATTAGCATTACGAAGAGCACACTGGAGCAGGATAAATAATTGTAAGATCACCAATTGCAATAATCTCAGCAAGAAATTATAGTTATCTACTTTAGTCTCATGAAAATGAAAATAAAATTGTTTTGCTGTTTATGTAAAGGGAATTTGTCCTTAATTGAAGAGAGACAGGCAGAGAAAATTTCCTTAAGAAAAAATAAAAATTTCAAAGTGAAGAAGAGCAGGAAAGAGAGGTGATATATATATATCACAGGGAAAGGCTGAGACTTGGAGGAAAATATATCTGAAGCAAAGATGCCATCAAAAATAAGAGTTAGGAGCAGGTGGCAGCAAGCAAGCCTTCTTGGATCAAGATATTGCCAGTGGGGATGGGAAAAGGTTCATGGATACTAGCAATTCTGAAATAGTCAAATTATCATAGTTGGTGATTGATTAGCTGTGTGTGGGTGGGAGAGTGAAATACTGAAAAGAGATAGAACTCTACAGGGTTCACACCAATGCCAGCACGAATAAACACTGGATTTTTATGGCAAGAAATGGGTTATCCCAATGACTGCTTAATCTTTCAAAGGACAAAAACAAACAGACGCTCATGTTAATAGTTCCAGCCAGGTGTGGTGGCTCATGACTGTAATCACAGCACTGTGGGAGGCCCAAGTGGTTAAATCCCTTGAGTTCAGGGGTTCAAGACCAGCCGGGCAATGTAGCAAGATACATCTTTACAAAAACTATCAAAATTAGCTGGACGTGATGGCAAGCACCTGCGGTCCCAGCTACTCAGGAGGCTGAGGTGGGAGGATAGCTTGAGCCTGGGAGGTGGATGTTGCAGTGAGCTGTGTCCATGCCACTGCACTCCAGCCTGAGCAACAGAGTGAGACCCCATCTCAAAAAGAAAAAAAAAAAAAAAAAAAGCTTCACGAAGTTTGTTTTATATAGGAGTCTAATTCATGCTTACCCATGCTAACACAGTAATTTTGGCAACATACTCCTGAAAAATTATATCATGAAATTAAGGACTTTACCCTTTTTAAAGGTGTTCCTCTTGTTCACATACTCAGTGCATGTAATTTTCCATGTGTGGGGTGGGGAAATGTGCAGTGAATTCAAAGCATGCAGAGAAGTAATCGAGTCATGGATTGGGGAGAAACTCCAGACAGTATTAAGTTAAATCCTCACTTTTCACAAATGTGAAACCGAATATTCAGAGAAATAAAGTGATTCCAGCACCATCATAAAACTTTCAATTCTTTAAGAAGCATTTCAGTACTGCTTTATTCATATGACAGTGAGTAAAGTATGTATTATCGAAAAACTTACTGTAAGGACTCCCAATGCCTCAGGACCTCTTTTAAATGCCTCTGTATTTATCAGTTTAAACTGAGTCATGCAATGGTAACAGACAATAAAACATCAGTGATTCGAACCAGAAACAGCTATTTCTTGTTCATATCATGATATGTAGGTAGGCGGCTCAGCTCCTCATTAGGTTTGATTTGCCTTTGAGTGGGAGACCTCTTAAATACTTTCACCTGAAGGAGGCCCATAGGCTGTCCACTCATGTTCTGTGGTAAGAGGATGCCTATGATCACGTCTGAATTAAAGATGCATAGTTTTCTCCTGGGGCTGGAAACAGGAGAACTGGAGAAGCACAAATGCGTCTGAGTAGCATAACTACTTATCCTGAGTTCTTTGGAAATGTCTTCAAATCTTATATCACATCAGAGTCAAGACTGTGGTACCCAGAGTTGGCAAAATCAAGTAAATAGTGTATCCTGTAGAATTCCTTAATAGATACTTTTATTTGTGTGCATTCTCTTGAACCATAGAAGTGTCCATGGAAAGAGAGTTGTAGAATAACAGAAGGAGATCTGATGAAAACAGTGTCTGTCTTCTTATATCTCCAAGGACCAAGCCATAATTACCTGAGATCCAGATTACTCTAGAACTGATGAAAAGAGGTTAAACAGAGGATATAAGTTAAAATGCCTGAGGTCCTTTTAATATTTCCTGACAAACATAGAAGTGAGGACCGAGTGTCTGTCCTGGGCTTCCCACAAGGATGACACCAAAACAATACTTCACGCACACAATTTCTTGACATATTTGACTGGTGAGAGCCAATAGCAAATGACAAGAGCTCCTGACATATTTTTTGAGGATTGACACAGGTGGGAAACATGCTGTGGGAGCTGGCAGGTATGCACTCCAGGTAGTTGTCCTGAAAGAGCCTGAGGGCTCAAGGTATGATGGGAAGAAGGAGATGAGCATCAGGGCAGATATTTATTTTAAAGAAAGGAAAGGCGGTATGAGAAAGGAGCCGACACTTGCCACAGAAGGCACATTAGCAATTGTGCAGAGTGTCCTCATTCATGTTACCAATCTCTGGATATTTTTTAATACTTTGCGCTCTCTAATTTTGCCATTTGGATCTCATTTTCCAACCCTAATTATTCTCTCAATTCTTTCCACCAAATTCTGCAAGCCTGGTTCAAACTTTAAAAAGGTTAAGTTCTTTCTCCTCTATCATAATCAAAGGCCAAAGCATTCTGACAAACGAAATAACACAGGTATGTAGGTACAGATTTATAACTACAACTAACCTATCTTTTCATATTCATTCAATTTTTATTTAACTTTTACTGCGGACTGAGTGTTAAAATTTTGAAAAAAAAGAAAAAGAAAAAAAGAAATAGGGGTTCCACCAATTAGCCTGAGCAGAAATTCTGGAAGCCTCTGTCAACTCTTTTCTTCCCCAGAGAGAAGCAAGCAGCTGTGTTCTATTTGTTCACTTACTCTATGCTGAGTAGGAGGACCAATGGTATTTGCCAGCCCAAGCCACTGCCTTCGTACTCCCCAAGGATACTAGACTGTACCATACCAATCAGAGCACCAACTGGCAAGACAGAGGTCAGTTTTGGGGAAGCTGTCTTGGAAAATGTGGGATGACAGATGCAGAAACCAACCCCTTCCCTGCCCTGGGTAAAGCTGGGACCTAGGGGTGGGGTCTCCTCCTGATCATACGATGCTTATCAGGGTCAGGATCTATGGCAAGAGGGTGTGAAAAATCGCACTACCTCCTTTGATGAGTTTGGTTTTATTCTCCCAGGGTGCAAGACTCTTTCAACTAGTTTCTGATTTCTCACAAAGGGAATTTGTCTGTGAATCGTTGATGAATTGATGTGTTGGTGGTAGTGTGGGGAGTTCCAGGGCTTCTGATTCTCTCTGGCTGACATTACAACTGAAGACACAGAAAAGAAAGGGACTCATATTATGAACAATTACACACCAACAACCTGGATAACATAGAAGTAATGGATAAGTTCCTAAAAATATACACATTGCCAGGACTAAATTATGACAAAATAGAGTTTGAACAAGTCTATAAATAGTATGGAGATTGATTTGGTAATCAAAAACCTTCCAACAAAGAAAATCTAAGGACCAGATAGCGTCACTGATGAATTCTACCAAGCATTAAAAATAATAATAATAATAATAATAATGTCAATACTTCTCTAACTCTTCTAAAATATTTGAAGAGGAAGAACACATCCAAACTCATTAAACTGATACCAAAACCAGATAGAGACACCAAGAGAAAAGAAAGCTACAAGCAAGTATCCTTGGTGAATATATGCAAAAATATTCAACAAAATACTAGCAAGCTGAATCCAAGAATCATACAACATGACCAAGTGGGATTTACTTCTGAGATGCAAGGATGGTGAAAGTATGGAAATCAATTAATGTAATACACCACATTAACAGAATAGAGGATAAAAATTACATCATTTCAATAGATGCAGAAAAAGAGTTTGTCAAAATCAAACAATCTTTCATTATAAAACTCTCAACAAACTAGATATAGAAAGACATGACCTCAAAATCGTAAAATCAAAATGAAAACTTACAGCTGACATCGTAATCAAGTGAGAAAAACTGAAACTTTTTTTCTGGCTAAGGTCAGGAACAAGGGAAGGAAGCCCACTCTTGTCACTTCTATTCAATGTGATATTGGCAGTCTTCAGTAGAGCAATTAGGAAGGAAAAGAAACAAAAGTGATATAAATTGGAAAGAAGAAGTAAAATTGTCCATCTTTGCAGACAACACAATCATATATATAGAAAATCCTTAATACTCCATTTTAAAAAAGTTAGAAACAATGAACAATTTTGGTAAAGTTGCAAGATACAAAATCAACATACAAAAATCATTTTTTTTCTGTACAGTAACAAGGAACTGTCTAAAAAGGAAATTAGAAAAACAATCCCAATTATAATGGCACCAAAATAAATAAAATGCCTAACACTAAACTTCACTAAGGAGGTATGTATTAGTCTGTTCTCATACTGCTATAAAGAACTACTTGAGACCGGGTAATTTATAAAGAAAAGTTTAATTGATTCACAGTTCCACATGGCTGGGGAGGCCTCAGGAAACTTACAATCATGGTGGAAGGGGAAGCAGGCACATCTTACATGGCAGCAGGTGAGAGAGAGAGAGATTGTGTGTGAGAAGGAGGAACTGTCAAACACTAGCATAACCATCTGATCTTGTGATAAGGCACTATCCTGAGAACACCATGGGGGAAATCGCCCCCATAATCCAATCGTCTCCCACCAGGTCCCTCCCTGGACACATGGGGATTATGGGGATTATAATTCAAGATGAGATTTGAATGGGGACACAGAGCCAAACAATATTATAGGTAAAAGAAAGACCTGTACATGGAAAACTACAAAATATTGATGAAAAAAATTAGACGAAGCACACACAAATGGAAAGTTCTGCAGTGTTGATGGATTGGAAGATATAATATTGTTAACATGTTCATGCTATGGAAAATGATCTACAAATCCGATGCAGTCTCTCTCAAAACCACAATGTCATTTTTCACAGAAATAGAAAATAAAATTATAAAATTCCTATGAAACCATGAAAGACCACAAAATAGCCAAATCATTTTTGAAAAAGAAGAACAAAACTAGGAGCATCAAATTTCCTGATTCAAAATATATTACAAAACTGCAGTTATAAAAACAGAATTGTAGTAGCATAAAGACAAATAGATGAATGGAACAGAGTGGAGGGCCCAGAAATAAATTCATGCATTTATAGTCAACTGTTCTCTGATAAAGGGCCCAAGAACACCTAGTGAGGAAATAATAGTCTTTTCAAAATAATGGTGTTGGGAAAACGATATCTGCATGCAAAGGAATGGAATTAGACCCTTAGTTGCACCACAAACAAAAATCAACTCAAAATGAATTAAAGACTGAAACATAAGACCTGAAACTGTAAAACTTCTAGTATAAAACATAAGGGAAAATTTCATTATGTTGGTTTTAGCAATGACCTTGTGAACAAGACACCAAAAACACATATGATAAAAACAAAAATAAACAAGTAGAATGATATCAAACTGAAAAGTTCTGCACGATAACAGAAACAAACAATAATAGAGTGAAAAGGCAACCTACAGAATGGGAGAAAATATTTGCAAATCACTCATTTGATAAGGGGTTAATCTCTGCAATATATAAGGAACTGTTACAACTCAATAGTGAAAAAATGTAATAATTAAAAATGGGCTATATCCTTGAATAGACACTTCTCCAAATAAGGCATGGATATATTTGTATATCATCTTGAAGGCTATAAACTCCATGAAGGATAGGACCGAAAACCTCTATCTCACACACTTAATATGACTGGGACTTAGCATTCAATGAACACTTTATGAATGAATGAATTATTAAATTAATTAGAGGATTACAGTGGGCAAATATAAAACAGCTCCCCATGAAATATGTTCTCAGTGCAGTGCTCCACACTGGGATTTGAAGCTCGCCTTCACAAAGTTGGCTTTGCAATCCCCAGACAATACTTTCTGCCTGTACCTAGCAGTCCCCAGTCCTTTGCAGAAAATGCTACACTCTTCATTACCTCCAGTACTCTGATCTGGCATCCTGACAGCCCTAGATTTAAATCAATAAAATTTTCCAGCATATGCTAACAGTTGAAGACTGAAAAAAGTCCATTTTACTGCTGAAAATACAAGCTCATAATGAGGTAAAAACCTGATGTTGTGGATAATGTGTTCACTTAACCTCTGCTAAGGGCAAAATGTGTGATTTATTGATTTTGATTTTCTAATAAAAAATTATGTTACCTTCTCATAAGCAACTTATTACCAGATGCTGGGGTTTGGGCTCCCATAAACAAAGATTATGGTTAAAATATATCAAAAGGAGAATTTTAATATAAAATGAATAAAATATGGAAAAGTAAAATGAGTCAAGATCAAAAGCAATTTCTTCTTGGGACATTGTAATAACATTTACTTTTAGAAAATTCTCAACTCATTGCCTGGTCCTGAACAAAGTAGTAGAAAAACAGTGGTAAAAGAAATTAACAAAACAACTGTAATAGTAAATAATGACAACAGTAATAGTAGCAGCTTTCACCTATTGAGCACTCATTGCACATCAGGTGCTGGAATGGAAGCTCAGATTACTGCAGAGAACAAATTGTGCTTAGATTCTAATGCATTCTAGGCAGGAGACTTGACTTTTTTAACATAAATTATCATATTTAATAATCGCAGCAATCCTTGGGGGGGTCTGTATTTTAATGACTGTATTTTAGAATGAGAAAGTAGAGGCTCAGAGATATCAATTCACTGGTGCCAAATCACAGTTAATACATGATGCAATCTAGATGATATTTGAACTCCAAATTTAATGATCATTCCTATAAACCCTACTGCTCCTCACAAACAAAGTAAAACACCAAAAAATATTCCATCAACCACCTGGCCAATTGGTGAAGATTTAATTATTTTTGAGGAGAATTGTAGGTCTTCTTTATTTTTATTTTTTAAAGTGTATCATCCCCAGGGTGATCCTCAGTTATCACTCAGGCTAGATTTAATAAGTGCTGGCATTTACATTTTTGCATACGATAGTGGGGACTGTGCCACCAAAAGCCAGGGATTACTTTTTGTGAGCTACATTTAATCAAAAGTGATCCATAATTTCAAGCTCCAATGCCTCCCACCACTTTATTAACTAGACAGTTGTTCACTGCGAAGCCTCTTCACTCAGGTTTAAAATGTGGAGTGTGATATGCAGAGAGACTCTTCTCTTTGACACCTCCCAACTGGCTGCCCTTTTTAAAAGCTCAAGACACAATTTTGTCCTTTGGTTTCTTACTCTTCCCTAAGTATTACAGATAAATTAAAAAATATTAGACTTGCTATTATATTATATTGCTATATATTATATAGCAATATAGCATATATTATAATGCTAGTGAGGATTTTCCTAGACAAAGTAGTTGGTAATGTGTTTGTGAACATACATGAATGCGTATCTATATGTGTGTTTGAGGAAGGAACATTATTATCAAAACATAAGGTTTCCCCCCACCTACATCTGAGCACCCATCCTGTCCAGTCCATTGTTCCAAACAGAATTTCCTAACTCCCAGCAAAGGGAGATGTTGTAACTAACTGACTAAAATAGATCAAGGAGTATTCTTAAATCAATCATGTCAATTATGAGATAAAGGGTACATATTCTGTTTTCTACCCTATGGCAACATAAGCATCAGAATTGATGTTTTATCAAGAAAAAAATAGAACAACAGATAAATTCTAAAGCCATAAAATGGTATGAACACTTAGAGCATTTCTAGGTTATACAGCCACCTCTAAGCTCAGTCTCTCTTCCTTCCTTTCTCCTTCCCTCTTCCCTCCTTCCTTCCTTCCTTCCCTCCTTCCTTCCTTCCTTCCTTCCTTCCTTCCTTCCTTCCTCCTTGTTTCACTCACTATCTCGCTCTTTCCTGCCATTTTATTTATATATACAAATTTTTATGTCTGAGGTCTACTTTTTTCCAGGACTTAAGAGAGTGGTTTTTACCATAGAATGGAAAATAAAACAATCAAAGCACTAGCTACAAGGGGAACAGTACTCCTGGATGCCTCCTGGAGAAATAGTTGGCTCTATTTTGAGGATGAGCTGGGAATCAATGGGGCAAGAAAAGTAAAAAATTGAGCATAAACAGGGTAACTTGTAGAGACTGTCTTTATTGCCTCTATCTTCCCTCGTCCCCAGTTGGAGCCTTGCTAGTGGGCTTATACAACCAGGAGCAAATAAGTGGCCCATTTGAAATCCTGTAATGAAGACAAGGGTGGGAAATTGGAACCTAGTACTTCTTTCAAGGCCAGTGTTTGGATGTGCATAGCCATGGAGTTTGAATATTGTTTTTATAGATGAAAGCTTGGAGAAATTCCTAAGTTTCTGTTTGTCACCTGCAAGACATTTTGTGAAATAAATAAATACTTGTAGGTAAAAGTGACTAATTAGATTGATGAGAAATTGGCAAGTGCAACAAAAAAGAAAAAGTAATGGTTAAACTTTTGGCTTATCAAAAATTTTTAAAATTGTTTGTGCCAAGGCAAAATATCTTTGTTTTCCCTATGCATAACTCATCTGGGTATTTAGAGATACTGGATTAATTCAGTTCACTGTATTATGATACTTCAGCTCAGTCTGGCAATATGAAGACAGACATATTGGTTGTCATTTGTCACCAGCAAGACATTTCATGAAAGAAATAAATACTGTATAGATAGAAGTGACTACATAGAAAGGGACCTTTTAGTTCACTTCATTTGTCAGCTCCTGATGCTTTCCTGAAGAATCTTCAGGCAGCCAAGTATACTAAAATAGTATAGTAGTAACAGTTTATGGTGTTTTCTTAAAATAAAATATGCTTTAGATTGTTAGCCCAGGGTCAATCTTGGGCTCAAAATGTTGAATTAAATTACTCTCCTGAATAATGACCTTCACTTTGGGTTGACAGAGAAGGTCTTTTGCCAGAAAAGAAGAGTTTGAAGTTAGAAAGTTCTTGTCTGTTGCATCCTGGTTTGATACTGGAACACTTCATTGATTTTGGCTATATTCCTCTTCCATAAAATTTCTTTATGGCCACAAATATACTCAGTCTTGATTTCCAACTCTGTCTGCATTCCATCCTTCTTATTGACTGTTTAGTGACTATATATATATATATATATATTTGTATTTATATAGTTGTACATGCACACACACACATATATATTATTGTGATGATGAGCAATATTAATTGTAAGATAGGTAATATCAAAACAGAAACAATGTAAAGGGGGCAGAGGACATGAAAACTCAGCACCAGTCAGTCGTCAGTCTTAGCTAGGTAAATTTTGCGGAACTCTTTCCCTGTGGTTACGTTTTCAGTTGCCTCATGATACCACTATTAATTTCTACTGTTCTTTGAGAGAAATAGTATCCCACTGATAAGTAACATTGAAAGTACTTGGGCTCTTCCAAGCTCAATTATAAACTTTTGGTATTGATACTGGATTAGAAGCTTTGACTATGTAGGGCATTTGAGGGATTTGGAGTCCGATCAAGAAAAAAAAATAGGACCACAAGAGGCAGTTATGTACAAAAAGCTTCACTGGGCAATACTCAAACATGGTCACATGAGAGAGGTGTTACTTTATGGCAGGGGGCCATCCAGAGGCTTATGGTGACGGGGTCAGAAGGAGAGATTGGTAAGGAAACTCCAGTGAGATAGGGGGATGAAAGATGGGCTTCCTATTATAGGTGATGATACTCAGCAGCATAATACTGAGTTTGTCTTTGTCAGAGAACTCTGAAGGGTAATAGTGGCTTAAAGCAGGGGTCCCCAGTCCCCAGGCCACAGACCAATGGCAGTCCAGATTGTTAGGAACCAGTCTGCAGAACGCAAGGTTGAGTGGTAAATGACTGAAGCTTCATCTGTATTATCAGCTGCTCCCCATAGCTCACGTCACTGCCCGGGCTCCACCTCCTGTCAGATCAGTGGCAGAGGGAACTAGGTCACATGCTCCTTGTGAGAATCTAATGCCTGATGATCTGTCACTCTCTCCCATCACACCCAGATGGGACTGTCTAGTTGCAGGAAAACAAGTTCAGGGCCCCCATTGACCCTACATTATGGTGAGTTATATAATTATTTCATGATATATTACAAGAGAATAATAATATAAATAATGTTTGCAATAAATGTAATGTGCTTGAATCATCCCCAAACCATTCCCCTTCCCCCATTCTTGGAAAAATTGTCTTCCATGAAACTGGTCCCTGGTGCCAAAAAGGTTGGCAGATGGCTGGCTTAGATTATTAAAACCGCAAACCTCTCTCTTATTAATGGCCAACAGATGCAGTAGAAGATTTTGTGGGTACACAAAGCAAATAGTCTCTAAATGACTAGAAGTCTACTTATTTGGGTTATTTACTTTAATAATTTCAACTTTGAGATTCAGGGTGGTATATGTGCAAGGTTTTTACAAGGCCATACTGTGTGAGCTGAGATTTGAGGTGCAATGGATCCCATCACACAGCTACTGGGCATTGTGCCCAACAGTCACGTGTTTTACTTTTCTTTTACTTTTTTTTTTTTTTTTTTTTTTTGAGATAAAGTCTCAAGTCTTCTACCCAGGCTGGAGTGCACTGGCCAACCTCTGCTCACTGCAGCCTCTGTCTCCAGGGTTCAAGCGATTCTCCTGCCTCAACCTCCTGAGTAGCTGGGATTACAGGTGTGTGTCACCACACCTGGCTAATTTTTGTATTTTTAGTAGAGACAGGGTTTCACCATGTTGCCCCAGCTGGTCTTGAACTCCTGACCTCAAGTGATCCGCCCACCTTGGCCTCCCAAAGTGCTGGGATTATAGGTGTGAGCCACTTCTCCCAGCCCAATAGCGACTTTTTCAATCCTTTCCTTCTCCTTCTCTTCCAGTAGTCCCCAGTGTCTAACGTTGCCATCTTTATGTCCATGAGTATCTAATGTTTACCTTTCACTTATACGTGAGTAATGGCTCTGCATTAGTTTGCCTAGGATAATTGCCTCCAGCTGCATCCATGTTTCTGTGAGGGACATGATTCCGCTCTATTTTATGGCTGTGTAGTATTCCATGGCGTATATGTACGTTTCATTACCCAGTTATTTGGATTATCTTTAAAACAACTGGGAATGTAAAATTTTCTATTTGGTCATAGCAGGCTTGTGAACTAACTGGTATTAATTTACAGTGAAGAAATAACCTAGGGGTTAATACCTACAGACTATTGTTTGGCTCATGTATAAAACAGATTGCCACAAAGAACTAAGAATATCAAAAACCAAGAGCAGTTTCCTGGACAAGACACATGAAAAGGTCTTCTGTTTCTTTTGTTGTGTAAATTTTTACGAAAAAAAGAAGAGGACCAGAATTTGAAGAAAGTTGGGTTGACATAATTATTGAATCTTTGTTAAATGAGCCTTATCTGAATAATGTTTGAGCAGAACAAGGGAAGAGTTTTATGATATTGTTAATATTGGATAATGAATAACATCCCCTAAAATTTTCCTAATAAAATAATAATGCCATGTTTATCTAAGATTCCAAAAGGCTCAGGCTACTAAAAGTATCTAGGGATCTGTAACACTCAGTACTCAAATGACCTTAACAACTTAGTCCCACCTACCCTTTCTGTTAGTTTTCTATCGGTGTGCATCAAACAACCTGCCTTCCAGTCTCCCAAAATAACCCAGAGGATTTGTCATTGTTTTATTTCATTTTGTTGTTGGTTTTGCTTTAATCTTTTTATTTGAATTGTATTTGTTTATTTGTTTGTTTGTTTGTTTGTTTTTGAGACAGAGTTTTGCTCTTGTTGCCCAGGCTGGAGTGCAGTGGCACAATCTTGGCTCGCTGCAACCCCTGCCTCTGGGTTCAAATGATTCTCCTGCCTCAGCCTCCTGAGTAGCTGGAATTACAGGCATGAGCCACCACGCCCAGTTAATTTTGTATTTTTAATAGAGATGAGGTTTCACTATGTTGGTCAGGATGGTCTCGAACTCCTGACCTCAGGTGATCCACCCACCTCAGCCTCCCAAAGTGCTGGGATTACAGGTGTGAGCCACTGCACCTAGCCTAAACAATCTTTAATTTAACCAATCTATCCATGCTGTCTAGAGATGCCCTAATGCATCCTACTTGGTAGATGGTGAATAGTGATAGACTTCTTTTTCTTTTCCCTTTCCTTCCTTCCTTCCTTCCTCCCTCCCTCCCTTCTTTTCTACTTTCCTTCCTTCCTTCCTTCCTTCCTTCCTTCCTTCCTTCCTCCCTCCCT
>NW_016809276.1:1537768-1636842 GCF_001698545.2 Rhinopithecus bieti | reverse complement strand
CTTCTTTCCTTCCTTCCTTCCTTCCCTTTTCTTTCTTTCTTTCTTTTTCTTTCTTTCTTTCTTTCTTTCTTTCTTTCTTTCTTTCTTTCTTTCTTTCTGTCTTTCTTTCTTTCTGTCTTTCTTTCTTTCTTTCTTTCTTTCTTTTCTTTTCTTTCTTTTCTTCTCTTTCTTTTTCTTCTTTCTTTTTGACAGTCTCATGCTGTCACTCAGAGTGGAGTGCAGTGACCTTAACCTCCTGGGCTCAAGCAACCCTCTCACCTCAACCCCCCAAGTAGCTTGGGTTTCAGATGTGCACCACCAGGCCCAGCTAATTTTATTTTAGTTTTGTAGAGATGAGGTTTCACCATGTTGTCCAGGCTGATCGTGAAACCCTGGCCTCAAGCCATGCTCCCACATTGGCCTCCCAAACTGCTGAGATTACAGGCGTGAGCCACCCTACTTGGCCAGATTTCTTATTAATGAATCAAGAAATAGTTATCAGTTACCTCCTTTGTAAAGTTTTCTCTGAAGTTCCCAGGCAAAATGAATAAATATGTTTTCTATATTTCCTTAGCATTTTGCCTGTGATATTACTAAAGAAATTTTATGCTTCATATTATACTTTTTTTTCCGATATTGTAGGCTCCCCTCATCCTATACCTTTAAGAGAATGCCTCTCATAATGTTAATTCTCTTTGAGTTAGAGCAACATCTGACACACAAAGGTGCTAAATAAAGGTTTGCTAGATTAATAAAGTATGTATATTGTTTTTACTAACTTTGCTAAATGTTTATCTGTCTTAATGAAATATGAAAGTGGCAACTTGTACTAAAGGAGAATGTCAAAAGTGATTAATACTTATTATTATTTTATCATAAGAATATATATTCAAATTAGCAAAAGTTAAAACAAATTCTTACAAAAGGCATGAATGAATTTCAAAATGTGTAAAAGTCTGACAGTATTGCAGAGTTCTATTATTCATTTTGAATACCTGGGGAAGGTAGAACTAATGGCCCAGAATGTTCTGTCCCACAGTTCAGTGAGGAAGCTTCTTTTGGGTGGCATACAACGTTCTTCATGTCATAATATCACATGTTCTCTCCACATGTGGGAGTCAAAAACGATCTCATGAAGGTAAAGAGTAGACTGATGGTTACCAGTGGCCAAGAAGAGTAGAGGTAATAGGGGATGAAAACGAGATGGTTATATGTAGAAAACCACAGCCAGATAGAAGGAATAAGTTCTAGTGTTTGATGGTACAATAGACTGACAATAGTTAACAATGATTTAATGTGTATTTTAGAATATCTAGAAGAAAACATTTGGAATGTTCTCAGCACAAAGAAATAATTTTTTGAGGTTATTAATATTCTAATCACTTTGATTTGATTATTATATGCATGTATCAAAATATAACATGTACCTTATAAATATGTACAATTATTATATAGCAATAAAAAATAAAATAAAATTTTACATACCTAAGAAAAATTATCCAGGTTATGGAAAACCAATGTCATTGGAATTTGCCTCTAAGAAATTGGACAATCGTTGGAATAATGGAAAAAGTCACTCAGGGGAATGTCTATTTCAGCACATAATAGGCCTGAATAAATTCTCTCCTGCACTACTTCTAGATTTTCTTTTACTTTACACCATCTGTTGGTCTGCATCTCATGTTGCTTTTTGCATCCTTTTGGAAGCCATGAGAAAACACCTGCCTCACAGATGTTCCAAGGCTCAACCAGACACCCAGATGCAAAACTGATGAAAAGAGAATTGGCCAAATTTGAGGCAAATAGAAAAATATTGAATGCAATTAGTAAATTTTCATGCGTACAGAGAATAATCAGGAAAACTTACTGAAGATCTGCAGCTTAATTAATTTTTAGGCTATGAACAATGAACTGTCTCTTTTTTTGTTATATAGAATAAATTTCTGGTTCACCTCACCTGATCCCAAACATAGAGAAAAAGTCTTAGAAAAGAACTGGTAATGTGTTTAAGATGGCAGTGGTGGTCCTTCTGGAGTGGCTGTTGAGAAGACACTGGCTGAAGTGGGAGAGGTGTGGCCAGAGTTGTGTGCACCACAGGGCCAGCAGGAACTGCACACTTCTGGGCACAGCTGCCCCTCCAGACCCAGGCATACCTGTGCTCTTGGAGGCCCAGGAAGCCCCTTGAACCCGCAGGCTTGAAAGTGCTTTCTCCCACTGCCTGGCCTTTCCCCATTCATTGTGCCCACTCCAGGGCAGAGCAAAGCTATGGCTGAGCCCAGGCACTGTCGCAATCTGGCTGGGTGTGTGCACACTCAGGGCAGTGCTGACACATCAGGCCCCTGTTGTCTTGGCTCCCTCAGGACTTTGGGCTCTGATGAGCATGGGAGAGAAGCTGAGCAAGGGTTTCAAGGCAGCTCTGCCAGGGCCTGCAGGTGCTCCTTGGCATGAATAACCTGAGTGCCATGGTCAATATGTTGATGGCAGTAGGAGGCAGACAGGCTCCTGAGCAGAAAGGGGTGGGTTACTGGAGAAATCCCACCTTTAAGCCAGGGACAACCTGCAGCCTGAAGGCCAAGCTGTCGGTTCCAGGTGGAGTCCACAGCCTGTAGTGAGAATTTATGGTGCTTTATCTGTGCCTTCCTCCATTCTGAGTCCATAAAACCCCTCAGACTCAGCCAGACTCACACAGACTTTGGGATGACCTGCCTGCAGAAAGGAGCTAACCACTGTGGGTCTCTTCTCCATAGAGAGCTGGACACTTGTCAAGAGGACCTGCCTGCAGAAAGGAGTTCCCACTTATGGTCTCCTGAGAACTGTTCTGTCGTTCAATAATGCTCTTCTCACCTTGCTCACTCTCTAGTTGTCCCTGTACCTCATTCTTCTGCACACAGGACAAGAACTCAAGACCTGCTGAATGGGAGGATTGAAAGAACTATAATACCAACAGGGCTGAAACATGCCCATTGCTTGCCATGTTGCAGGCAAAAAGGAGAGAAGAGCTGTAGCCTTTTGGGGACCCCAGACCTAGGGGCTCCCTGAGCCAGGGCTGCAACTACCCTCTTGGGGCTCTGCTGTTCCTGGCCTCTCCAAGCTTCAGGGTGTCACCTTGTTCCCCTTGTCCAGACATAGGTGCCTGCTGTGGAAGCTGCAGTGCAGTACATCTGGTCCAGCTGCAGCCTCACATGGAGCTGGCACTTGTGTCAGCACCTGGAGCTGCCCGCCCCACTGCAGCAGCTGGCATGCCTGGCTGTATGCAGTGGCTGGACCCTGCACTTATTCACCCACACACTGCTCATCTCTTTGTGCCTGGCCAATCCTTGGTGGATGTAGGATCCAGGCTGGTAGCATGAGCCAAGTGCAGCCTGCCAGGCCGAGTGGGCAAAATGAGCTCAACAGGTACAAGCAATACTCAGGCAGAAGGCACTACTGGACACAGAGGTTTCCAGCTGATGAAGTGACACCCCAAGGATCCTGTGACATTTATTACTAAATAAATAGTATTGCATAGTTTCTTCATGTGATATGTGTGGTTATGTATCTGCCAGGGAAAAATACATGGCACAGTCTGTGTTATTGATCTTTTATACACCCTGGTACACATCACTAATCAATGATAGCACTCTGGACAGCCACTACCAATCAATCAGAATGTGTAACTTATATTAAAAACTAATTATCTTCATGTAGTTATTTTTACATATACATCACATATTTCTTTATCTATCTACATCTGTCTATATACCTCAAACAGGAAAAATACTGACATTCATTCTTCTCATCTTCATTCAAATATGTCCTTTTCATAGAGGTTTTCTTCGGTGAAACTATAAAGAAGTCCCATTCCCCAGGAATTATCAAATATGTCACCGTCATCTATTTACATGTCATTTATCACAATTTGAAATTATTGTGGTTATGTTATTTCCTTGCTTTATTTTTTGATATCTCAAATGAAAATGTAAGCTCTAAGAATGTCGTAAGTTATCTACCTGTAACTTTTCTATATTCCCAATATAGACAAAAGTGTTGAGTAACTAGTGGCCACTCAATAAATGTTTGCTCAATGTAAGCAGTAAACTATATAAGAAAAGGCCCAAGAGCAAGAACAAAAATGAGAAGTGTCTGATTACTACACATTAGTACTTTTTGTCTGGAGAAAACTCTGTCCAAAACAAATACAATGTGAACCACATACGCGCATTTTAAATTTCTAGCAGACCCATCAAAAAATTGAAAATAAGCAGGTAAAAGTGATTTTAGGAGTATATCTACTCTAATACAATATACTCAAAGTAGTATCATTTTATTATGGTATTGATAATAAAATAATAAGATATTTTCTTGTTTTGTACTAAGTTGCTGAAATCTGGTGTATGTTTTATACTCACAGCTCATTTCAGTGTGAACTAGCCACATTTCAAATGCTTTATAGCCATAGATGGCTAGTGGCTGCTGCATTGGACGTTGTGGATATAGAATATAGTTTGTGTGGGAGTTTCATGAAAAATAAGCCCAACTGATGCTTACTATAATTCGGTAAGCATGGCAAGGTGAGATCTGTGGAACAGATTAACAAAAGGAAGGAGATGATTAGCACTGGGTTCAAGGAAAAGTAACATAATGTATGTTGAAGTTAGAAGATGGCAAGAAAGATTTGGAACTTGGTTGCCATGAAACAAGTAAGAAACAAATATTTGAATTTAAACAGTGACATAGACTGGGAAAGGTGGAGTAGATAAATCAGATTCAGTAAATATTCTCAAGTAGACATTTATTCAATGCAACTTCACAAAAACCATCTTATTTTACACCAATAAATATTTCCAGGTTTCATTGAGAGTGATTTGCTCTGATAATAACAGTTAAGAATTATGAATCTTTTCACTCATAAAAGAAGTCTTTTTACACCTTTACATTACACTCAGCTGACAGCAAACCTGTCAAAAAGAAAATTGATGGATGAAATATGAACATAACATTTAAAAACACTGAACCTCTTTATATAAAACTTAGTTGGAGACTTAAAGTAGAAGTGTCTTTCGAGGCTACATGTTTGTGTTCAACAAAAGACAGAAGAGGCTTTGTTTAAGGGATGTGCCATCCAAATACTGCCCCATCATTTCTGCTCGTCCAAAGGCAACAATCCTGAAAGCCCATCTCAGACCTTGCTTCATCCACGAACACATAAGAGTTTTGTGGGCCTATGATGTACCAGACATAGTGTTAGTTCCCATAAGTGAAATATCTCACTTGACATATGATCTCTTGGAGATCTCAGCTATGTTCCCGCTCATGGCATTCTCCAAAGGATTTTGGGGTGTTAACGGTCTTATTTCAATTCTATTCTTTTTTGCTAAAACAGAATACATTAGTCCATGTTTGGCAAAGGATTAAAAGATACCAGTGTACAGGTAAAATACTTAATATATACTATCTTATCCTTTGCTGCTGTTGGTATTGTTTGTTTCTTTCATTTGAGACAGGGTCTTGCTCTGTCACCCCGGCTGAAGTGCAGTGGTGCACTCTCGACTCACTGCAGCCTCTATCTCTTGGGTTCAAGTGATTCTTGTGCTTCAGCCTCCCGAGTAGCTGGGACTACAGGCATGCACCACCATGCCCAGCTAATTTTTGTATTTTTAGTAGAGATGGGATTTCACCATGTTGGCCAGGATGGGCTTGAACTGCTGACCTCAGGTGATCTTCCCGCCTTGGCCTCCCAAAGTGCTGGGATTACAGGTGTGATCTATCACGCCTGGCTGTTTAACAACTGTATAATGTAAGCACTATTATTATTCACATTTTCCAAAGAGGAAACTGAGGCTTAGAGATGTTAAGAAGCTTTTCAAAGTCAGAAATAAAGTGGAGAATAGATAGGAACCCCCTTGGTCTAAACATTTAAAACAATCATATCAAATATCATTTACCTCAATAACATTTGTTCTCTTATTAACCTAACTTAAGGGCAACAGCAATGAGAGTTGCAAAGAGGAGACTCTCCGTATGTTAGATGCTATGAAAAATTAAATAAAATGAGAGTTGAGATCATTTGTTTCAGTTGCATTTCCAGTAGAGGTCAACTTTGGTAACTTCTGAAGCAATATTTCAGATGAGGAATGGGGAAGAGAATGGGCAGTCATTGTTATGGAGATTGTGATTGAGTAAGGAGTCCTATAGGTAATGCGTTCTCCATGGGAAATCCTAAAACCTCTTCCTCCACCTCCTTTCAGTTCCGTAATTTAACTTCCCTGGGAAGTCACTGAAGGAGTTGTGAGTAATATAATTGTTATAATTACTATCCAATTTGAGCCTGATCCACTAGACAGTTGTAGACCCTCAGAGTTAACAGCGACTTTGTAAGTATGTAATTCAGCATGCTATCAGAAGCCTTTAATTTTCTCTGGTATCTTGGGACAAAGCATATTGTTAGTCCTTTAGTTTATTTTAATTGTTAAATGAAATGCAAAAATATAATTCTTAAAATGAAGGCAATGTTAACTGTTAGTGCTGCTCTGAAATTAGAATAGACATGATACATATATGTATTTATATAGAGAAAGAATTACATGTTTTATTTTTCGCATAATATGCAGTGACTTGCCAATATGATACATTATTTCTTTTTCTTCTTCTCCCTAAGGAGTCCTAATAATGGTCTATGCACTCATAAAACAACTTTTTGGTTTTCAGACATCATGATTATTAATGCCTAACACTCAGGCTTGCTAAAATAGTTTGAAATTTTAGAAGAAAGAGCTACTCAAAAACTTCTCTCCACTGGTATGTTTCTTCTACAAAACAGAGAGACTCTCAAATCTTACAGCACCACTGAAGTGTTAAAAGTATAATTTCTCATGTCCTTAATTCACCTACAACTCAAAGTGTGTTTTCTCTCTCAAATCATTCAGAGTAATTTATGTTACCAATTCAGCAGATGCTCTCAATTTCAGATTCATTTTTTCCATCTAATTGTTTCTCTTTTTGTTTAACAGCTTTATTGATGTATAATTGATATATAAAGAATGGAACATATTTAATGTGTACAATTTGATGAGTTTGGACATAGGCAAACACCCATGATGCCATTACCACAATCAAGGCGATAGACATACTTCCCAAGGTTTTCTCATGTTTTTGTATATGTGGTGTGTGTGTGTGTGTGTGTGTGTGTGTAGTTGGAGCACCTAACATGAGACTTGCCCTTTTAATCATTTCTTATTGGCAATTAGCTTTCAGTTTATCAGTGTATTGAGTGGTAATTGAGCAGGCCCATTCTTAATCAGTAGGAGCCATCACCTCCCTCACTGAAGGTACTGGGCTTCAATTAAAACAAAGAAAATGCATTGCAGTATGTACGGGGTGGTCCAAAAATGTGTTGTTCAGCCTAACAATTTTTATTACTGAGGTTGCAATGGTCTGAATTCATATGTTGAAATCCTAACCCCAAGACAACAGTATTAGAAAATAGCACGTTAAGGAGGTGAGTAGGTCATGAGAGCAAAGCCCTCATGAATGAGATTAGTACCCTTATAAAAGGGACCCTGGAGAGTTCTCTTCCCACTTCCACAATGTGAGGACACAGTGAAAATGTATACATCTATGAACCAGGAGAGACACTCATCAGACACAGAACTGACTGGTGCCTTGATGTTTGACTCCCCAGTTTCCAGAGCTATGATAAATACATTTTCCTTGTTTATAAGACACTACTGAATTTTTTTTGTTATAATAACTTGAACAAAGTAATATAGAAATTTGGCACTGAGAAGTGGGGATGTTCCCATGATAAATACCTAAAAAGGTGGAAGCAGCTTTATAACCGGGGAATGGGCAGAGACTGGAAGAGTTTTGAGGTGCATGCTGGAAAAAGCCTACACTGCCATAAATGGACCTGTAAGAGTGTTTTTGGTGAGAGACCAGAAAGAAAAGAGGAGCACTGAAGACAGAGCCCCAGTCTTCTTAGAGAATATCTAAATAATTCTGAATAGAATGTTGGTAGAAATATGGATGGCTAAGGCCAATCGGATGAGGTCTCAGACAGAAATAAAGAACATATTATTGGACAATGGAAGAAATACAATTCTTGTTATAAATTGGAAAAAATATATATGGTTGAATTGTGCTTGTCTTCTGGTGTTTAGAGGAAGGTAGAACTTGTAAGCAACAAAATTGGATATTTGATTGAGTCAGTTTCTAAGCAAAGTGTTGAAGGAGTGGCGTGGTTTTACCTGACTGCTCCTCATAAAATCTGAGAAGAGAGAAATGACTTAAAGACAGAATTATTAATTAAAAGGGGCCAGGTGCAGTGGATCACACCTGTACTAATCCCAGCACTCTGGGAGGCTGAGGCAGGTGGATCACCTGAGGTCAGGAGTTGGAGAACAGCCTGGCCAACACTGCGAAACCCCATCTCTACTAAAAAATACAAAAAGTAGCTGGGTGAGGTGGCAAACACCTGTAATACCAGCTACTCAGGAGGCTGAGGCTGGAGAATCACTTGAACTTGGGAGGTGAAGATTGCAGTGAGCCTAGATCATGCCACTGCGCTCCAGCCTGGGCGAGTGGCAGAACGTAAAGATTAAAAGGAGGCAGAATGTAAAGATTTTGAATATTCTTGTCTATTAATGTTGGAAACAATAAGAGAGCCTCTTAACATTCTCTGTTCAGGAGAGAACATGAAGGGTGTGGCCGAACAACCATGTGTTAAGGAGATCAGTCAGCCATCGGAACAGAGGCCAGAACCTGCTGTTCAAGACAATGAAAGAATGACTCCAAAGGTAATTAAAAATAATCCAGGATTGCCCTTCTTATCCCAGGTCCCAATGAGCAAGGGGCCACTGCAGAGGGCCTCCATTAGGGTAAAGTGCAGTGGAGCCAGGGAGGTGGGGCTGTATGAATGACCCTAGAACAGTAAAGCTACACACAAGGGAGTCCAGCCATTGGAAAGAGCTGGTTCAAAACCCAGGCATGAAGCTATAGTTGGTGTGGGACAACCCAAAGAGGCTTCTCAGAGGCTTGGGGGCCCAACCTGGCAATATGGGGGGTATAGAACAATTACTCCACTGTTTCCATAAGGTGAGACCTCTGCCCTAGTGGGCATGGGATGTACAGACCCATAGAAGATTATTCTAATAATTACATTAGGATCTAATGTAATTTGCCCTGTTGAGTTTCCATCTTCCTTGGGATGTATTACTCCTTTTTCCTTCCCTATTTCTTTTATTTTGGAATGGGGGTGCCTGTTCTGTGTCTTTCCCACCATTGTAGTTTGGAAGTGCACATAGTATATTTGATTTCACAGGTGGACAGCTGAAAAGCAGTTTGTCTCAGGATAAATCATACTTTGAGTCTTGCCCACATCTGATTTAGATAATGTTCACATGAGACCTTAGACTTTTGAGATGATGCTGGAATGAATTAAGACTTTGGTATTATTGGATTGAAATGCATGCATTTGCAGTTAAGAAGGATGTGAATTTTGGAGGACCACAGGAAGAATTTTCACCCTGCCCCTTCCAAATTTAAATGTTGAAATTCTAATCTCAAGGTAATCATGCAAAGAAGTGGTGCCATTGGGAGGTGAATAGACCATGAAAGTAAAGCCCATATGAGTGATTTCAGTGCCCTTATGAAAGAGAACTCCCTTCCCTCTTTCACCATGTGAGAATATAGCAGAAAGACAGCCATCCATTAACCAGGAAGTGGGCTCTCACCAGGCGCATATTCTGCTGGTACCTTAATCTTGGACTTCCCAGCCTCCAGAACTGTGAGAAATAAATTTCTTTTGTATATAAGCCACCCAGTTTGTGGTGTTTTGTTATAGCAGCCCACATGGACTAAGACAGAGACATACAGACCCTTTGAGTAAGAACCTGCCCTCTGAATGATGTTAGATGTTGATACTTATGCTAAATCTGGATATACCGATGAACTTATGTAAATGATGGAGTATCGTCTTTATATCAAGCAGAATATAATTAATTATCTACTCATATATCTAAGTCTTTGATGTTAGTTAACACTATTATTCAGGATCTTCCTCATATCACTACCCAGACCCTGGGGGGCTTTACATTACTGCTCCATCATTAACTGATTTACTAAATGTCTCCCACCTCTAGTTACTTCATGTGCACAAAATTCTAACGATGATACCCATTTCTTGGGCTTATTGTGAGATTCAAAAGGAATCCACATATCACCTCTTAGGACTGCAATTTGGCATATCATCCTAAATATTATCTGCTATCATTTTTGTAGCTTTCTGAATTAGATAAAAATATATGCGATGCATAGGTGTAGAAGATATATCATGGCATACAATTTAAGGGACATAGTATAAGAAAGAATAGTCATCCCAAATGTAGCAGATCCTGTTTATGCCAATTCCATGTCACTTAAATTATGCATTCTAATTTTTTTCTGCATGTCTAAATAAAATTGACGTTAGAAAACTCACAGTGACTTGACACATTGACTGAGATCAACTCTAAATAAATTGTAGTATTGGCAGAGGCATTTTAACCATTAGCAATAGTTTGAACATATAAAAAGTACCTATTTTTATGAGTAAGGATTTACTTATATGAAGCCATGATAGGGATCAAATAGAAGCTAATATGTGAAGCAAAGGCAGGAAAATTAGCAAATGTAGATATCACTCCTCTTATTCTCCCATAGCCAAAGCTAATAAATGTGTATTTACATAAATTGATCAGAGCTATTATTACATGCTTGATGGTTACCTTATAAGAATTGTGATACTTATGGAATTCAAAAACCCTAATCATATTTATTAGCAAAACAGTTGCATGAAAATCAATTAGCCTTTGCACTGTAAGACATTACAAACCAGCACATTATTTCTGCCTCACAATCCATTTATTTCCCAAGCCTATGTAAAATATTTTCAGTATACAACAAAAGAAACAATATTCCTTCAGAAAAGTTCTGGAATTGTCTCTGGAAACTTTCCAAGGTCAGGATTATGAGACAGAAAATTCATGATTCTCTGAATCATTACTCATGTGTTTTCCTAACTTGAACTTACACAGATTTATGCTCATTTTACCATTAAAATGAAAAAATATAAGATTATATATACTGTGATTTATAGGACTTGCATTCTTACCCAGGATGAATACATATCATTACATTTGAAACCTGAAAAATTAGCGATACTTCTTAAAGTATTGTAAAAAGTACAAAAGATTATTCTTCAAGTTTGTATTTGAGTTGCTCCTCTCTAGCACAAGGGAAATATTTCAAAGCAACTTCTGAAGACTCCTTATATTTTCTCTGTATTTTATAGTTTTTCTAAAATGTCTTTATCAATTCTGCAATGAAACTGATGAGATATAGAACCTCTCTGTCTCTCCTTCTACCCCCACGCTTTCTCTCTCTCTCTCTCTCTCTCTCTCTCTCTCATAGACAATGACTATTCTTTCCCAGGGTAATTTCTATTTGGCAATAAATTCAGAAACATTTCCAAAGTCAAGAAAGAATGAGGGGAACTGGGGATTACAAAGTTATAAAATGTAAGTTGTCTTGTTAAAGCATAAAATGATTGCAGGATATGTCACTCCAGGGGAACAGTGTCTTGCCACTGATTTTTGCTAATGGAAACATTTGATCGACTCCAAGGAGAATGTTGCTTCATGATTACTAGGGCAGTGCCATTATTCAAAATCTCTGTCTGATTTTAGCACTAAGGATGCAGTTTTAATGCCCAATGATACTGAGTTCTTTTCAGCAATAAATGACTCTTAGAAGATTCAAGAGTATTGGTTAGAGGAAGCCCTACCCTTAAAGTTTAGATGGTAGGATATGAATCTTAAATTTTTTGTGAACATGAAACAGTGATTTAACTTTTCTGGGAATTTCAGGATTGCAGAGTTCTCTCCTATTGACCCACCTAGATTTTCTAGTTGCCATCTGTCCAACAATTATTCATTGTTAGTTTATTGATTTATAATTCTTTCAGCAAATATCTGTGTAGTGCTTTCCATTATATAAATGAGTACACAGCAGCTGTACCAAAGTTTTACTACTGATTTTGAGCTTTAGTTTAACTGATGGATCATAAAATTAGCTTCAACGTGCTGCCAAATAACTTGATTTTAACCCTAAAGTAGGTACTCTAGAGCTCAAGTAGAAAGACATCTTGTTCTTTGCCAAGATTATAGATTTACAGGTCATTGGAATAGTGAGCCTCCTTCTAATAGTTTATAGGCTTTTTTTTTTCTTTTTAAAAGTATATTTTATGTTACCAATTCTATGGTATTTGTTAGCACTTTAATAAAAACTGTGTCCCATTTTTGATGGAAAGCATCTTACCTTATGTATTTGACATACCGGTATTCATTAATTTCCCAACATTTCCTCTAATTTACCAGGTAAAAGGTGCTATGCAAAGTGCTCAGGAGCAGCATGATATATCTGACATGATCTCTCATTTTCTTTTATTCTATAAGCAAGTACTGAGCACCTAGTATGTTTTATTCTGGCCCTTGAGAGACACAGGCTACATGAGATAAAGTCTATATATTTAGAATCTAACAGATTAAAAGAGGAGCTAAGATGTTAAGGCCAGGTGCTATTAATACAAGGAAGAATGTGCTTATATCCTTTTATAACAGGGGAGCACAAGGAGTAAAGGAAATTCTTTCAAAATTAAAGAAAAACATTTATTATGAAATTATTTATATATTTATTTGACATACCTCACACATTGCAGTCAAATGTAGCCAGTCTAAATAATTGAACATTTATGCAACAAAAAAACATAATATTCTGTGTTTCTAAATATGGACCTGTCCTGCAATAGTCTAATAATAATATATTCTAAACTAAATAACAGTATCCAGTGTCAATTTATAAATCAAATAAATGAGCCTATGTACCGTCAGTTTAGAAAAATATACATACAGCTTTGTTGCTCATTTACCACAGGAAAACCACCTCAGAATTATTCTATGTTTTTAAATTATATTTTATTTGGGTTATAATAAACTACATAGTGACTTAAAGGAATGGGACAGAGGATATCTTTGTTTGTTTGTTTTCATATGCTTGACATAAAAGAAATTTGTAAACATAGCCCCAGTGCATCCCAGATGTATTTGCAGATTTCAGGCTCTTATTCATTTATTTTAAAATGTTGCTTTGAAATCACTGCTAACATTTTTTGAACACTCATCCTATCCAGAGCTGTTTTTAAGTGTTTCCTAGGTTCCATCTCATTTATTCCTGACAATCATTGCATGAGACTTTTTTTTTCCAGATGAGACATCTGAGTTATGAGAAGGTTGAGCAACCTCCATAAACCAGAATTTTGCTCAATTTCACAGTCTGAGACATTTCTTCCCTGGAAGATGAGTCACAAGATAACAAGTTGTGGAGGAATTACAGGTCTAAGTTTTTAACCAACTGAAACTGTTGTACATGTGAAAATTGAACCAACTACTTTGTGGCCAGATCAGCATATTTCACAGTCACCTCTTTTTTGCTTTCTCTGCAGAATTCCACACATGGTTCTGCTTAATGTTAAGCTACGCATGGAACCCTGGTTTAATTGTAACTGAAGTGGCACTTTTTCCCCATTACTGCTACCAGAGGAAGAAGTGAGTTCATGTTAACTGAAATGCACAGCTTATATTAGTGTATTATACCTGAATGTTACAAAGTTCTTAAGAAAATGACAGTATACATCCTGTTATTTGACTTATACTGGAACAGTGTAGGAGGTGGATTGTACTAAAATTGAGCAAGTGAAAAAATGAGATTCAAAACAAAATATGCCCAAACCACCAATTTCTCTTTAATTGAACTATATCATGTAATATTATTTATTTCATTGCATCATTCTAATTAAAATCAAAAGTGCTATTACTACCACATGTAGTCCATTTAGGTAAGTTTTTATAATATAGTTAGGATGTCATCATATTTAATATTTCTTAGAAATGTGCTTGGTAGGAAAATGGCCACATACGTGGAAATCATTTTATTTTTCTTTGTTCAAATTTGCTGTCACATAATTTTACATCAGCAGTTAATGCTGTTCTAAGCTAGGGAGAAGGCATTAAAACCATTATTTGGAATCTTAATTGAGGATCTGGGTACTAAAAACACATTTGGGTAGGTGTAATCTATTTAAGAAAACACAAATCACTTATTCCTCTGAAGCTACTTTTTAAAAATGTTGAAAATATTAAGAAGTTGGAGATGATAACTAAGAATATTGCCTGCATGTGAATAACCTTGACATTATAAAGCGAAACTAAGTGGATCCAAATAACTTAGTGAATATTTGGACCTCATATACTAATTTTCTACTTTAAAAATATTCAGATTGAAATTACCCAAAGCTGAAAAGAGGACAGTTGCATGAGCTGAGAAGAGTTCTCTACCTATCTAACTAGATGCACATGTAACTTCGTATGTGGAAATTTTATTACTAAAACTATATAGCCAGTTTATCATCGTTATCATTCTATTATTACACATTGCTAGTTGAGACATTAAAGAGGTTTGATAAACATACTCCTCAGTTTTCTTCTTCTTCTTCTTTTTAATTTTTTATTTATTTTTTTCTTTTTTCGGTGTTGGGGAGATAGGGTCTTGCTCTGTCACCCAGGTTGGAGTGCAGTGGCACAATCATGGCTCACTGCAACCTGGAACTCCCAGGCTCAAATGATCCTGCCTCAGTCTCCTGAGGAGCTGGAACTACAGGCACCTGTCACCACACTCAGCTCATTTTTTGTTCTGTTATTTGTAGAGATGGGGCCTCCATATGTTGACCAAGCTGGACTCAAACTCCTGGGCTCAAGTGATCCTCCCCGCTCGGCCTCCCAAAGTGCTGGGATTACAGGCATGAGCCATCATGCCCAGCTATATTCTTCAGTTTTCACCAGGGAAAAGGTTATGTTGTTTCAAAAAACAAAATCATCCATAGAGTAAATAGGAAGCAAAATAATTCATCATATACTAAACTAAATTCCCCTAAACAAAGGTGAGACCCTCTGTCCCTAACTCCCTGAATTTAGGGAAGGAAAAAAGGGATTGTAAACTTTGAGTAGATACCAAGACTAAGAACATGAGAGTACATATTATATCACTGAATCTTGTACACTGGATGATGCTGCCTCCTCTTGGAGCCTTCTTCCCACGTAGAACCATATATTCTACTTGTCTTCTCCTACATCATTTCAGTCTCTGAGACTGAGAACTAACCTCACTTAATTTATCCAATTATATCATTTTATCTTCCATGTTCAGTTTTGGCTTTTTGTTAGCTCTGGCTACCACTGATTTGATTGGCAGATGAGAATGTACTGATTATCTACACATATGATTGCTTTAAGAAGCCAGTAGATGAAGAAAATTTATATCAATGATTGATTATTGGCAATGGTCATTTGGTGCTCATAGCCAACTGAGCTCTAGGTTTTTATTTCCCTCTTGGAATGTGTATATATCAGTGTATGAACACATAGACACAGCATTCAAACTAACATAATCTGGGATAATATCTCCTTCCAGTTTTCAGGAAATATTTTTGAGAGTGGGACATGGATGTAACAGGATGAGTTAATCACATTCAGTAGTTCTCAGCACACTCTTGTCAGTAGACTGTGCAAGGCTTCCTCTCCTGCTTGACTGGTTTCCTTTTCTCCTTTTCCACACACGTCCTTCTCATCCTCTCATGAACAATGTTTCTAAAATGTTGGTGTATATATTTTTCTTGTTATGTATAATTGCTAAATGTTTTGTTTGTGTACATGCATTTTTTATTTACATAAGTTGTATTATACAATAGATCTTACCTGATTTTTAAAAATTTTCCTGCACTATGGCTTTAAGATCTATTCATGTTATGATGTGAACCTCTAGTATACTTCTCCGCCAAACTTTTTAATGATAACCATCCAAGTAGTTATTAATCCTGTTGCGTATCAAAATATCTTATGGAAATTTTTGCTTATTTGTTTTTCTTTTGTTGTAAGACATATATACTAGATGCCCATCCCAGAAAACTCTCATTTGGAGATCTAGAGTACCAGCAAGTTTTAAGTCTTTGTAATATTGGGATTCAGTCAAGATTGAGAATCAAAAGTAGGTTCCAGCTCTACACAATTCCTTATACTTCAACTCATACCCTTTATGTTATAAATCCTAACAATTCAATTAAACCTGCTTTCTTGGAGAGTATTAGTGTCCAGTTAATGTTAATGTTTTAAAATAATAGGTTCATTGGAACCTTCTGCAGGATCTGATATTAATTTGTGACTCCTACTCGAAAGGTTATCTTAGTTTGCCTCTTCGCTTTCCCCAGTGCCTGAAACATAGACTTGGGTACAAGTAGTGATTTTTGTTGTCGTCATCTTTTGTTTTTAAAATTGTATTTTAGGCTGGCTGGGTGTGGTGGCTCACGCCTGTAATCCCAGCACTTTGGGAGGCCGAGGCGGGCAGATAACTTGAGGTCAGTATTTCAAGGTCAGCCTGGCCAACATGGTGAAACTCCATCTCTATTAAAAATACAAAAATTAGCCAGGCATAGTGGCGGTTGCCTGTAATCCCAGCTACTTGGGAGGCTGAGGCACCTACTTGGGAGGCTGAGGTTACAGTGAGCCAAGATTGTACCACTGCACTCCAGCCTGGGAGACAGAGGGAGACTTTGTCTCAAAAACAAAAACAAAAACAAAGCTAAATAAATAGAGTGAAGAAACAGAAGGTGATCAATGGAAGCAAGAAAGCCAGTGAAGTTTACATTATTGAAGTATATACCATCATGGACAACTGTGACTCAATCCTGTTGTTGACCTATGGAACCATGGAAAGAGTTCCACAAAAATGTTCTAGCAAATGATCAGAATGTGGACATTTATCCAATAAGTTCTGCGGCTCTTTGGTTGAGGATTTACCCTCTACTCGCCCCAGGTGTTAAGTGAGCTCCCTTCCCCGTACCATCAGGCTGTGCCTATGCGACCAGAAAAGCAGTCACTCAACATTGGAGAAAGCCTAAAAGCTGCCACAGGGTTCCCTGAGATGAGATTTGGGAAGTTTGCAAAGTGCTGTCCCCCACTGCTATGCTGAAACTAGGGAGGCCAAGGGAATATGTTGTGGACCTCAAGTAGTGTCTGCTTCCAATGATTTTCTCTTACTATCCTATTCTTATTTGTTCTTTTTTTTCTTCCTGCCTGAAAATAAAAATATGTTCACATACCATGTAAAAATCTAACAATAGGCAAGACAAGATACTTTCCCATTCATAAATGCTTGATTTAATGTGAAAGGCAGATAATTCAGTCCAAAATGGTAGTGGAGGAGGTATGCGAATGGAACAACTGAGACTGTTTTTGCAAAATCACCTTAGGAAAGTCAGAGAAGGCTAAGTGAGAAGGGCTAATCCCTGAGATGCATCTTAAATAATGTTTACAAGAAAGCCCATGATAGAAAACAACCTGTCTCATTAACATGCACTCTGATTATTTCCCTTCCATCTGCTTGCAGAGATAAACTATTCTGTTCTTGGCTTTCTCTCTTTACACATATTCTCATTGTCATTATGTAAAATTTACATTCTTTATTTGAGTGATTATTTGATTAATATTGGGCTCCACAATTGACTAGAGGCCATTAGAACAGAAATATCTGTTTTCATTAATCTTCCTTGAATCCCAAGTAGTAACACAGTGCCTGACATACAGATAAATAAACAAACAGATGAGATGATAGAGTCCCAATATTGAGACTTAAGAGTCCAGTGCTTTAGCAATCCCTTTAAAACAAACTTAATGTATGACTTGAGCAAGGTCATTTTTCTTTCATGGGCCTCAGTCTTCACAGTTGGTTATTGCATTTAGAGTCCTAAAATGGACCTTGTAGTTGAGTCTTTAATGACTCAAAATACCATGAAGATAGCTTTGGCATTTTTGTTTTTCAATAAATCAGTAACAGCTACTCTTTGTTGAGGCATTTGCCTTGGAAAAGAATCAACCATCTTTACATAGCCATAGCATTTACTTCCTCAGACTATAGCTCACATCCACACAGGTCCAAACCCTTACCTCTCTTACCCTCCACATACAGTGCACTTCTATATAATCTTATGCTAGAAAGAGAAGTGTTTATTATTTGAATATCAAACAACATAGACATGAGCATGCTTCCATTTGAAAAATCTTCTTGGTTCTATGGTCTGGAATATCCACCAAGTAGATCTGTAACCAGGGAATATTTAAAGTCACTATATATATATTTTGTTTTTTATTTTTAAAAAAGAGCATTTTTTTGTTGTTGTTCAAATAAAGCATGTGGAATTGCTATGTTAATATAAATCAGGTAATGACAGAGTTGATTTGTAGTGTCTGGTCAGCTCCCATTATCTGGAAGGTCCATGGAGTCTCAGATGTGTCACTAAGTCATACAGTCTTTGGAGAGTTGGGGCAAAAACAGAGATCTGGTAAATTCACTGTAAAACATGGCTGCCGTAGACAATCATGGCATGTTTCTAAAAGCAGAAAAAATCCTCATTGGTAGAAAATCACAAGATGAAGACCCAAATAGTCTTATTTCATGCATCCAGGCCTCTTGTTACCCTCTTGTGTACCCAATTACAAAGTCAGGAGAGAGATCACAAATTCATAATGGATGTGCCTCTTCGTATATAGAAAGATACACACGACCCTACTGGGGAATGCATCCACAACTGCAGAGAAGAGAGAATATACTCTGAGAAAAACTATCTAGTGAGCTAAACATTTCCCTCAAACTTTCTGAGTTGTCAGCAGAACACAATGTCCCGTGCTGAAAATTATGTCAGCCTTTCCCCCCAGAAATCACTCCATAAAAATTTAGCTCTGTGCCATTTCAAATTCATCTGAGAAAAAGAGAGATAAAGTGTCCTTAAATCAAAGAGATTTATGTATTCCAATAAAGCTGCAAGATTTTGTTTTGATAGCAATAATGCAAAAGCCCACAAATTAAATGCTCTTGAGGAATGATTATGGCTGCAGGAGTTATTTTGTTTTTATCAGGATTGAATAGCTGTGTAACTTGTCTCTTACAGTTGTACAGATTGCAGTTGTATTGATAAGTGGCTTATGAGAAATGGTGTTGAATGAGAAGGAAAGTATAATTTACTTTTAATTTGATTTCATTCGGTAAACCTGACTTTACAGCTTGCATTGTACTTATTTATTATTCACCATCCATGATACAAAGTAACCCGCCACCAGGGACATCAATTATGACCCCCCACCTCCCCACCCAATGAAGATTGCTGTCATCGGAAGGAATGCCACGCTCTCTGCCCGCGTGACAGTGATGAGTAAATGTAAAATTGCCTCTGACCTCGAAGCGAGTTTCTGCTTCTTCTCACTCCCTATCACCAGAGGGTCCTTCACTTTACTTGGCATTCACTAAAGAGCCACAGAGGCAGAATAGACTGATCAAGCAATCCGGAGACCAGTCAAGATAAATTAGATGCTTAATTTATATGCCAGGCTTTGCAGACAGACTAATTACACAAAGACAGTTTGATAAAGTAATATAAGACTCTGCACATATTAGCCAGAGCCTGCTTCCATGAAATTATTGCTGATATATGTGCTATGGGCTTTGAGATTTCATATGCGCAAATGTTCAGTGGGCACTATGAAACACATTCTATAAAGGTATTAAAACTGGGTGCTATCTGCCAATCGTTTCTAATTGTATGCTGCCACTAAGAGACTATTCTTCCTTTGCTTTGTGATTTTATAGCACTCATTGAGACGAACGTGAAGCAGTTAAACAGGAAATCTGAAGATACGATGGCCAAGAAAGACGCTGGAAATGAAGCACAATTTTCATGGACCCAGTCACTAAAATATTGGTAAAAATGGGCCTTTTGAAGAACCACGCTGGATCTAAAGCTCTTGCCTTATCTCTTGAGAATTCAGTCTGAGTGACCAGAGACACAGAATACAAGATAGGAGCTGAAACACAGCGATAGAACAAGAGAATCCTTTGGCTGCTAATGTTGTATTGCAGGATCACAGGATCAAGGACAGACTTTATATTCCAGAACTTTGTGTTTGTGGACAGTGGCTAATAGGAGCAGCTAATAGCTCACGTTCTTGGAATAGCTTTAAACACTATAATTGAAATGTAAGCTTCACCTAATTGCATAAGAGGGGCTAAGAATTGACTGCATTTAGTATAAATACTGATGGAAAGAAAAGGACATTTTAAAGTGAAGGATGTGAGAGATGAGATAATTGGGAGAAGAAAAGAGTTGTAGGTAATTGAATGAGAAGTTTGAGGATATTAGTAGAGCTAGAAGAGAAACAGCTCTCACAATTACAGGAAGGTAAAATTTTTAGAAGTCCCCAGATATGAGAAGATAGCATCAGAATCTCTCTCTCTCTCTCTCTCTCTCTCTCTCTCTCTCTCTCTCTCTCTCTCTCTCTCTCTCTCTCGCTCACACACACACACACACACACACACACGAAAAGTCTTCATTTATTCCCAGAGAAAGATATTTAAAGCAAATACACATATAAAATAAACAAAAAATGTATCCAAAAAGTCACTGCAGCAACATACGAGGACACAGAATTTCTAGATGGGATAAGCACTGCCTATAGCAAAGTCAGACCTGAATAAATTTCCTCTGATTGTTCTACATGTTAATCTTCCAGTACAGTGGCTGCTCCCAGGTGAATGATGGTGCAGAGGTCATGGATATCTGGGCCATTGTATACATTCATTCCTTTTCCTAGTTAGTTTTTAAGAGACACTTTCATCCCTACCTGAACTTTGGTTCGGAAACCTCATAGGGTCAAAACCTTGTTTTCTGACTTTGAGTCAAGGGCTACCTTGGGGCTTCATAGAAGTTTTGATATGAAAAGGCCTCAATGTAACTTCTCTAGAATTTCCGAAGAAAGTTTCAATTAATGATTTATAATTTCTCAAGGGGATGTGTTAAGTTCCTGGACATCTAAAATCAGCTTCGAAAAAATTTCTGTTCAACCCATGATTTAGCCTTTCCAGAGTGTTAGAGTACCTAATATCTCCTCTTTGATCTGTAGAATGATCAAGAAAATAATTGTGGCTACAGACACGTGCCTTTACATCCCTAAGCTCCATGATACTTGGTTTGCCAACAGAGTTTCCTTGGCAACATGCTTTAGTTATGTTTTACACTCTAATTCCTCCTCTGACTCAATTTATATCAGCATGAACTTGCTTTAACAACAACAACAACAGCAACAACAACAACAACAACACCACAAGCCTATATTTAAATTCTTTACTGAATCATAAGCTGCTGATTACAAGTGCATGCTGGGAGGCAACATAGCATCCTCCATAAGAATAAAAGGTCTGTAAGTTCTGAAGGTAGACTTCCTCGTTTCTGTTATTTTGTCACAATGTAATCTTAGACATGTTATTTTTAAACCTTCAGATTATAAGTTTTGTTAATTTATTTAATAATATAGCAATAATCATGCTTACGTCACTGGATTGCAAAGGGAATTAAGTAGCATAATGTGTGCAAAAAGCTTAGCAGCACGCTTGGCACACAATTGGCATTTAACAAAATTTCAGTTGCTACAGACTTCTCACCAGACTAGAACAGTTTTTTGTTTTTTGTTTTTTTCCCAGAAACACATATGGATAATATCTCAAAGAAATAGAGAGTGGATTATTTACAATCTCAAAAGTACAGTGCTCTTGGTTACACACAAAAAATTTCTACTTCCGTTTAACAGATACACAGATGAAGATGACATCTATGGAATCTTTTCCTTGCAATTGATGCATTCTTTAGTCCAGTAATATCATCTCGCTTTGTATCCAAGGCATTCTCTCTGTTCATGTAGAATTCAGGTAAGTCCCCTAAACTTCCTGGTCCTTTTCCATCTGTGGAAAAAATGTGGTGGGAATATTTGTACACCAATGCTACTCTTTTATGGCTTTCAGTTACCAACTTACAAAAACCTCAGTTTTATCTAAAAAGTTAACTTTAATGTTTCATCAGTTACTAAAGTATCTTCATTCTTGGTTTATTTCCAAGTTTAATTTCTAGCCTAATGACATAGAAATGACTAATTCCTCTGGCACAAGAAAGTAATCAGTAAATTAAATATTCTTATGCCTGTATTCCAAACTTAAAATTGCTTGTTGAAAGTAAGGATTGAATGGAGTATTTGATTACAGTCTTGAATAAATTTATTAATTTATTCAAAATTCATTTGAGTGTCTATATGTGCTAGATATATACTAACTTCTAAAGAAAAAATGTGTGTATATATATATGTGTTTTTATATATGCTTTATAATTCATAAAGTGCTTTTGAGTGACATTATCTATTTTAACATTTACAATAATCTGATAAGAAAGGTGAATATCTCCCATTTTAAGATAAAGAGTTTGATTGTGGGAGATGCCAAGTGACTTTTACATCATTCTATAATTAAGTACTGGATGGCATGTAGAAACAATCTACTAAAATTATATGTCATTTCCAATCCAACTGCACTCATTCTAAAGTTTTGTATTTGTTTGTTTTACCACGTAGTCAGGAAACATCCAGTTCAATACTTGTCTTTATCAAAACTTTAACCCTATGATAAATAAAATTTCCTTTCTTAGCCTGGGTCAGTTTTAGGATATACTGTATTTCTGAATGATGAACTAATGCAGTGAAAAGCAATACATTATGCAGAGTTGAAGGGCCTGGAAACAAATTTTTTCAGCTAATATATAATGATTTCAGGTTTTCTGACTAATGAAACAGAGGATGCCATGTTTCTCTCTAAATGGTGCAATTTCAGCTCTCAGGCTGGAACTTTATCAGAAATGCAGATTTAGAAAAACAGAGTGGTCTATGCATCTGCTCAGTAGAATGGGCCATGTGAATGCTTGTGAATCTTTATTTCCATAAACCTGATGGCTTGAGAGCAGAAAGAATGATTAAGTTCCCATGATTTGTAAATAAGGGGTTTGGGACTCAAATCCATTTCTCTCTGGCTTCTAAACCACAGCCCCTGCCCCTGCCTAATGGAGTCTTCTGAATGTTCATCTTTTCATTATGGGAATGGGAAAGCTCCTTCTTCTCTGTAGCCTCAGTGCCAAGCATATTATGGGTGTTCAGTAAATGGGTGCTGAATTGCCTGTGTGGATGAACTTTTCATCATAGCACCAAATACCTGCCTAAGTACTCCATTTTATGGGGCTGGAGGTTTTAAACTGGTCTAACCAGGGGCAGTTGCCTTGTCATGTTATTGAAATTACTTATTAAGGTTGTTTATAACAGTCTCATCCAGAAGGTGATTGTTTCATGTTTAACACCTTCTCAGTGAACTCACAGCATCTGATGTTGTCTATTCCATTTTCACAGGCGCATCTGTACCCACATGCACACAAACATGGAAAAATGATGTTGTTATTATCTGTTTTTTTTTTTTTAAATTACTTGTGATTAGCTTATTATAAGCCAAAACTGGCCCCTGAAATTTCCATCATGTTTTCTGTCCTTTTGGGGGGACAAATATGTAGTTTAATTGTCTATATATCCACATATATAATCTCAATATTTATATTATAGTCCTTTCCAGCTGTTGCCAATTAAATACAAGGCCACCAAGGTTATTTTTCTTCTAAAAATACTTTCCTTTGACCATCATGAGCACAACTAATACCATGACCAAGGACACTTTCTGTAAAATATCTCCGTGGAATTTCAATGTCAGTGAAAAAAATATGTAGAAAAGAGAATTACCTTAAAGGCAAGTTAAATATTGAGACAACACATACCTTGGTATGCATAATCGCAAAAAACAATTTGATGAACATGTAAAGTTCAAACTGCCTAGAGTTTTGTTCCCAGTGAAAAGAATATTGCAATGCATTTTCTGTACATAAACAATGTATTGTAATTAAATATTATTCAATATAAAACTGTCTATTTTTAAATATATGCTGTTATACTCAAATATATATGTGTTTATGTATATCTAATATATGCACATTAAAATTTATTTAACCCTCTATCTCCCAAAAAAGATTTACCACAAAGTAAATTTCAAGAAAGCAATGACATGTTTATATTTTGTTCACAGTTATACCTTCAGTACCTCGAACATTACCTGCCAGACAGTAAGTAATCAGTAAATGTTTGTTGACTTAATTACCAATGAAACTAATCCTAAGAACTTCTAATGGTAATAGCTTTATGCTAGGCATAAGGTTACCACTGATAATTCGAAGACGAATTTGATCTGTTCACGGTCTTTAAGGACCTACTAGAGTGTTGATTTTTATAAAAACATATAGGGTAGGCATCACTTTCAATTAATCCATGTCCCAAAATTTGAAGTCAAGGCTCTGTGAGACTGAGTGTCTCGCTCAAGTTCACCTAATAGTGGCAGAGTCAAGGCTACAACAAATAATATCTATCAGAAATTTCTTTCAGAAATTGTTCTGCATGCCAACAATTAAACTGCCAATGTTTAGAGTCAGGAACCTAAATGAGTAAACCTGAAGCAGTTCCTTAATTGACTCAGCCTCTGGCATGATTCTCAGTAAAACAGCTAAAAGATACTCGGGGTTGTCCCAAGGAACTCAACTCTTTAACGTGATTCATAAGCATAAGAAGAGCTCTTGGAGAAGGATTCTTCCCAGAGTCCCTAGAATTCCTGAAGTTACGGGTGTGAGACGAGGGAAGTGCTGGGCCAGGGTTTTTAGCTGTGAAAGGCACTGATTTTTGAAGTCTAAAAGAAGGTCACATGATTTTACTATTTTCTAGTGTTTTTTACAAAAATGGTTATTATGAGCATCGCACATTGAGTTGTCACTTTGAACACCTGGCAATTACAACAGTCTGGCTTTGCATCCCAAAGGAAAGACATACCGATACGCTATCAAAGATTGGAACAAGTAGCACTACATATTACTTCCATAAGTAAATATGTGAATATATGTTAAGTGCCTTACAAATGGACAGGTCTTTAAATGATTTATTTCTGATTTTAGGATAACGTTTCAAAGAAACAATCTCAAATAAGGACAGGCTTTTTTGAGAAAACGGTATATGCATTTTTTTCAAATAATGGAAAGAAGAAAATATTCAGCTTACAATGGCCTTAGGGTTGTATGATGTGTGTGTGTGTTCATTTTCTGACTACCTACTACCCAAAAGAGTTAATAGTTATAAATGCAAAGCATTTCTTTCATAGTGGCAATTTGCAGTGGAAAATTATTTCACTTGATAGGCTTTAACTTTCTCAAAGTATTGTTTCTCAAATAGCATATTCCTAGGCACCAAAAGGACATATTTGTAGCAGTCTGAGAAAATCATATTTTTCCCTTTGGAAAAGAGATGATTCATTACTCAAATTTAAGAAACACTGTTTATTATAAAGTGTAAAGCCAAGTATATAATATATGCATGTGTTAACACACACAAACTTATACAAAATCTTAAAAGAAAAGAAAAATGTTAAATATTATTTCTCTTTCAGAATATTTTTATTTAAATGTAAGGTTATTTTCCTTAGATTAAAAAACAGCAAAAAGCAGTAAAATACAATAAAACCATATATAAATTTATCAGCTTATTGTATAATGGTCCAAATATATCTAACTTTAGTGTTATCTCATCTTTACCTTAGAATCACTTTCTAACTCCAAAAATTTTTACTACATCAGCTCCATGGCTATCAGGCCATTTTGCAGGTTTACTATTGGACAATATCTGTTAGAGAACGATTTTAACGTTTTTTAAAATCTTTACAAACATATATTCAATACAAGGCTAACAATAATTATTGCCTTTTCTTGATCAATTCTGGATGTTTAACACAGGAAAAAGATATTACCTATTAGTTTCAATAAAAGTGTATTATAAAATATAAATTATTAATGATATTACTATTAAGATTAATAATAATTAATAATTATAGCCTGAGTAATGAATGAGTCTGATTCTCCACAGAGGAAATGGATGAAAAGAAAGAGGTGTTTCTGAATAATTTAATTTGTTAGGGCATTTTACTTGTGAGGTTGGCACTATTACCTCTATTTTTTAACGCAAAGTTAACACAGAGAAGTTAGCAACTTTAATCAAAGCTACATAAGTTGTATATAGGTGAGAATGCCAGAATTTGAAATTGAACCTTTGGTCTTTACATATACTTTTTCACCATTCGTATGCATTCCTGCCTCTTAAGTCCCCTTAAAGATGAAGTCAAGATTCTGACCTTGTCCCATGCAGCCCTTTATCTCTGCATGTCACATCTCACCCTCTCTTTACCGTCAGTTCCACTGAAACCAGCTTCCCCATGGTCAGTCTGGAGATCCAAACACACCTGGTATTTTTCTTTTCTTTCTTCAACTCAATTAAAAAATAATTCTACATTTTCTTCTTTGGGTTTACTACGATGGACTACACACATCAGATGCTGAGAAATATGCAGTTAAGATACAGATATTCTTCAGAATCATTTTCATCATCTGTTATTCTTCAAGTTATCATTTTAAATATGCTCTGAAGATGTTTTTAAAGTACAATCTAGTCCAGGCGCAGTGGCTCACGCCTGTACTCCCAGGACTTTGGAGGGCCGAGCGGGCGAATTGCCTGAGCTCAGGAATTCAAGACCAGCCTGGGAAACACAGTGAAACCCCATCTCTACTAAACTACAAAAAAATTAGCCAGGTATGTCAGTGGGTGCCTGTAATCACAGCTACTCAGGAGGCTGAGGCAGGAGAATCACTTGAACCTGGGAGGCGGAGGTTACAGCAAGCTGAGATTGTGCCACTGCATTCCAGCCTGGGTAACAGAGTGAAACTCCATCTCAAAGAAAAAAAAAAAAGTACCATCTAAAACTTGAAAGAGGAGGTTCTCAATTCTGAATAGCTATTAGAAAACACATACATGTGTGCGCACGCACACACACACACACACACACACACACACCTCTCTTTATATCTACTTCTATCTGTGCATGCTTGTGTGTCTATATTTTGCCATCGGACTCATGAAGTTCAAAAGCAACACTGGCTTTCATTGAATGCCCCTATAGCAATATTAGCAAAGTGCTATTGCTGCTGGCTCAGTGCTTATTTAAATGGAATAGCAGGGCCATTTCTCCCCATGTTATGGGCTTCAGTGCACAGCAGGGAGCAGCTAAGGCTTTCTTGGCACACATCTGAGTGACTCCACAGAGGTCACCTAAGGACACAAGAAATTGGAGACCAGATAAATATCCCTTTTGCATCTTCAAAGACTGACCTTTCTAGGTGTGCTTAAAGGAACGGGATTTTTCTTCTCCTGCCAAGGACAAGAATCTGGCCTAAGCTCAAATGTTAACAGCAACAAAAACGTTGATTCTAAGATGCCACTTCCTCATCAGAGCTTTCTAAGATGGGAGCATTCATTGTCAGTGTGAATTCTGTACCAGGAAGAAAATCACCGGAACAAGGGTACTAAATTTGAACCAGGGCACTGTAGGAAGTGTGGGTGCAAGTGTGGGCTTTGTACACAAAGGAACCAAAATTTGTACCTGTTCACCCAAGTTCCACCTTCTAGCAGTGGTCTTTTGTGATCTGACGGACCCCAAGATAAGGATTTGAGAAAAAAGATCCCAGGAAGTACCTTCGTACTTAGTAAGAGGGAGTGCTTACTAGTGAGCCAGGGAGACTGGGAAGGATTAGTAGTTAACAAAGGGTATTTTAATAAGCAGCTTACAGTTATGGGCAACTGAGGCTCAGTCCCATTGGGAAACTCTAAGAGACAGTGGAGAACATGCCTCAGAGTTTTCCCACCAGGTAGGCCAAGAAGCTAGGTGTTTTTCTTCTCACTTCCTTTAGTCATTGCCTGAAGTTACTTCTGAGACCATTAACATCCTGGCACTCTAGGGGAGTTGCAGGAAGGTCCTATGCACATATATTGGAAACACGAATGTGAGAGGAATCTGGGTGGGGCCCCTGCTGTACTAGGTAGGTGACTTAAACTGCTCTTACCTTCATCTGTACATTGGGTAGAATCATCAGTATTTCACAAAGTGTTATTGAACATCAGCTGGAATTACATACATAAAATGTCTAACAATGCCCATTCTCAACAACTACACAAAGAAAAGCATAGCTATATTTCACTTTTAAGGGGTGGCTGACAAAGGGTCCATTTAAATATTCTTAGGATACTATAAGTTTTAAGGCAATCAAGTCTCTGGGCCACATGATGAAAGTCCTTGTAAAATAATATTTGAAGTGCTTTTATCTAGGGATAGAGGTGCTTTATTTGAAGGTGAGGATAGAGGTAAGAATGAATTATGAGTCCACTTACTAAGTAGCAAATGTATATTAACGCCAGGGAAAGGAAAAGTCATATAGGAGGAGGGAGGAAGTGAATTAATTACAAAACATCTTGTTAAATAATTGTAAGAACCAGAGAAAAGGCTAAAAGAATTATGGTTCCACATGTTGTCTGTGGCCATGTCTACATTGAGCAAACATGTCAACTTATTTAACCAGGAAAAGAAAGAAAATATACAAAGAAGAGGAAACAGCCTGAGACAATGAAATTTTCAGGTTCTATCTTGCTGTGTGGACATCTAAATATATCAATTTACCTAGAAGAGTTATTTGTGCGTTTTGTTCAGTACTCTCTGTGGATATCCGTGCATGCAATGTCTATGTTTAAGTTATCAATACGTGGAAATAGGACCTTTCCTTGGGTTTTATAGGAAAGGTATAATTACCTTTTCACGTATAACATAAACAGTAAAATATACTATAAAAAATAAAACCAATGCAAAGTAATTTTAAGTCCATGTAAGGGTATTCTATTCGATATAATCAGGTGACTTAATTGCTCTTTTAGGACTATTTCAGATTCAAAGCTCAGTTTAAGCCTCATCTGAGATTTGAAATTTAACAGCATGCAGTTCTATGTGAAATACGTGAAAGCAGACAGATAATTGGTTTGAAATTATGACTGTGTCCTTTACTAGACAGAAGGCAGTGACATAATCTCTGCAACCCACAGTTTGCTGGGCTACATGGTGACAGTAACAATTCTTACCTAAGATGAAATGTATTTGCCAGTCTAGAGTACTTCCTGGCGCTCACAGCATCGTAACTCAGATATAATTCATTTAATCAATGCTCCTATGGGATGTTCTCAGAGCCCAATGCATGACACATGGGACAGTTTCTGCATATGAGCCAGGATGAACAAATTACGGTGTGGCATGAGTCTACAGAGTACACATCCTAGAGGTACCACATATATTCATTACTGGAGGTACACATATATTCAATTATTCACAATATTTGTCAATGACTATCAAATATGGGACCATTTAAAAACCCTAGAAAAAAAAATACACAGAAGATCTAGCCATAGTTTACAAGTTGTTTGTTTTAATAGGGAATCCATTTATATAATTAGCTACATAATTAATTACAATAAAGTATTGCCAGGGATGTTTGAAAAAAATTAGGAATTAATAATTACGAGTAATATCTGCAGCTGACACTAAGGTAGGCAGTGAGGCATATGGAGGTAAGAACAAGAATCTGAAGACTGTGTGTTATAGCCCTACTTCCGGTACTAACTATTAGAATGACTTTGGGCAAGACATTTAACCCCTCTATGTTTTAAATTTCATCATCCATAATATGGAATCCTTATGGGTCATGTAATATTTTTCTGTGAGGGAAACACAGGGTGAGTAATTAGAATGTTGTCTGATATGTGACAGAGTCTAATTAAGTGTTGGCTTTTATTTTTATGTCCTAGATTTTAGATGAAGGGCTTTATGAACACCATTTAATCTGATCAATACGAAGAACTAAGGCTAATGTCTTCCTCATTTTATAGATGGGGAAATTTGACTTCAAGACATTATTTTAACTTGCCCAGTTTTACACAGATAATCTATAACTGAGACAGGTTTTCTTCTATATGAGTACAACGCAATCTCTTACCCACACCACCATATATGCTCTTTGAAAAATCAGACAAAGCAAGGAGAAAAATCAGGATAATGTCTTTGTTGGAAATGCAGAGTCGGACAATTAAAGGATGTTGGCATTTAAAAAGGGGATGCCTGGAGTGCTTAGAGGCCAGGCACAGTGGCTCATGCCTGCAATCCTCGAACTTTAGGAGGCCAAGGCAGGAGGAGAGCTTGAGGCCAGAAGTTTGAGACCAGCCTAGGCAACATAGAAAGACCCTGTCTCTACAGGAAAACAAAACAAAACAAAACACTGAACAACTTAACTTGGTGTGGTGTAGTTGTGGCTTGACTTCACAAGCTAGAGGTCAGAGTGAGCTATGATCACGCCACTGCACTCCAGCCTGGGCATCAGAGCAAGACCCTTATCCCTCCCTTCCCCAAAAAAGGAGGGCTTATAATCTTATAACTGTGCCTGAATAACAGTAGGTGGGACATGCGAATCTGTATCCAAGGTCCCTCACTGTTTGGTGTGGTTGATAACGTAATCATGATGGAAGCTAAGATTTACCTGATATTGAAGAGAGTTGACAAGAAAACAATCCCTCTTTCTAACAGGGCATATTGCCTTCTCTATATAATATTTTAATATATACTTAAAAAGGGCATAACCCAAATATCTTTTTTTCCACTCAAGAATCTAAATTAGCCTAGGTTCCTGAGACCAAGGGAAGACCCAAAAGAGAAAAACTGGTAAGTCTATGTGGGTGTTTTAAAAAGTCTGCTGTGAAAGTTCAGAAAACCAAATGACTCATTCAGACTGGGTACAGCTGGAAAGATGATCATGCAAGACTAGTCTTACCTTGAGGCTGTAAAAAGATGTGTAAGCTATTATTCTCCCATAATGAGTGTTTTATTGATAGTAGATTTTAACTCCCTTTGCTCAATTACCTTTTATTTTACTTCCTTCAAACCCTCCATTCTCTAGGTGGCCATCTATTCAGTTATCTGCTCCAAAAACAAGTCATTCAACGTATCTAGCAGTAAACAGCAAATATACTGAAACTAGCCTGTCTTACAAGGAGTACATATTCAGTAGGTAAAGATGAGTTAATGGGATTTCTTAAATCTTGAGAGGGGGTTTCCTTCAGCTGCAGTAATTAACATGTTTAAAAACTAGAATTAATAAATAATCATAGTAAGTTCAACTTCAATTACCATTACAAATGTTTGTATTTATTTTTGCAAAACAATTGACATCTAATTAGCATATTAAAAGCTACTTGTGTTCAGATATTAATCAGATAGCTTCTAAAAATCTTAGAGTTATTTATTAAGGATAAACCAGACATATGCATAACCGTAATCAATTCATAACACTATGTGATCTACAACTCAAATAATTGTTAGAACTATGACCGTAGACTCACCTGTTTATTCATTTATTCATTCAATAATATAATACAGCAGAAGCCAATTATTCCCTAAAATATACTAAGATTATTATAGCTAAGAGATGTGTGTCTCCTCTATATTACTCCAGAAAGTTAAAAGTTATAGGTACCAGAGGATATATATATCCTACTAAACAAAACTAGCTTTGCTTATAAAGCTTCTTCCAAATTTTAGTGCCCCTATAATGCTTTGATCGTGTTTTATTACTTCTGATTGTGTTGTATGATAACATTTGTTTACAAGTTATACATTCCCATGTATTGCAAACTTCCAAAAAATGATATTGAAGTCTTTTAGTTTGCATTCCCAGTTCATGACACGATTGTCTAGAAAATAACAGACATCCACAAAGTTTGTCAAAAAGGATGGAATATCTACTGGTGTGATCTGTTGTTAAACTGTGCGCGTTAAGTCTTTTTAAAGAGAGTTAACTCAAGGAAAAGTTCAGGCTTTGACATTAGACAGACCTAGAATGAGAAGCATGCCTAGGCCCTGCTCTACCTAATGTGAGCTAATCACGTAACCTCTGAACCTCAGATACCTCATCTGTAAAGGAGGAATTATATTTCTTGCCTCACAGACTGGTGGCAAGTATTTCATGAGATAAATATAAATTCCAGCCACTATGAGCATTAAGAGACCTCTTTCCTGCAACTCATACATCAACTATAAAAGGCCTCTTTCAGCCTTAGCCCAGTTTGTGGCATGGAGTCAGCCCTTGGAATGTATAATTTTCCTTTATGTTTTTTAAATGCAGAAATATGATAAACTTCAAAAATGAGATTGCATTTGCAGAAAATCCACACTGATCCCAAGAACTCATTCCATGGCACAGCACTTGTTCAGACTCTGATAGAAGGACACAAAAATGTGGAGCCATTCTTATCTTCGCCTGGAAGTTTCCAATTGCATGGCTCTGGAGAGCAGTCTCACTGACTCAGCGAATGTGGCTTGGCCCAGTTTGCATGCTGCTTTGAGATGTTCCTTGGATTTCAGCAGCTCTGTCCTGCTCTCTCTGTCCCAGGGTATAATGCGTTTTCCCTGACTCAAGGCTTCCATGTTTGGAAGTCAGTAAAATAGTCTGAAAAGCAGTTTGTTGTTGTTGTTGTTGTTTGTTTGTTTTTTAATCAAATGAAAGAAAGTGGAGCAGAGCCAGCTCTTGAAACGAAATACAAAAGCAAGTCAAGTGAAAATGCGAATATTTCAATTGCTACCCTGGGTACAGAAACTCAGAAGTGTAACAAAGAAATCTGAGTTCATATCTAAATGAGTCCTTACTTCACTGTAACTTAGAATAGACATTGCCTTTGATAGCATGTTGAGAGAGAAGTCAGTCTACCCGGTTAGGGCATCTCTTGTGACTGGGACCTCAGTATCTCATTTTCCAGTGCCTCTATCATTGATTTGTTTGTTTGTTTGTGCTCTGTTTGTATGTTCAGCAGCAGCTTTTAAAATGTCTACCAATGATGCCCCATTTCAGGTATCCCGGCCCTTTATAATCCCCTCCTCTTGAGTCTAGGCTGGAACTGATGATTTCCTTCTAAAGAACAAAATTTAGCAAAAGGAATGGGATATAACTTATCAGATTAAGTTACAAAAAGAGTCTGGTTTCTGTCTTGTTCAGCATCTCTTGCTTTCCCATTTGTTCATTCTGATGGAAGGCAGCTGCCATTTTGTGAGCTGTTCTATGGAGAGGCCCACATGGTTAGGAAATAGGGGATGCATCCAGCCAACAACCAGAGAAAAACTGCAGTCTTCTGTTCACTCACCCCAAAGAAACTAAATCTGAGCAATAGAAAATATTATGAACTAAATAAAAATGAAATCAGTCTGGTGTGGGCTCACTCCTGTAATTCCTGCACTTTGGGAGTCCGAGGTGGGAGGATCATGAAGTCAAGAGATTGAGACCATCCTGGCCAACATGGTGAAACCCCATCTCTACTAAAAATACAAAACTTAGCTAGGCATGGTAATGCGTGCCTGTAGTCCCAGCTACTTGGGAAGCTGAAGCAGGAGAATCTCTTGAACCCAGGAGGCAGAGATTGCAGGGAGCTGAGATCGCACCACTGCACTCCAGCCTGGTGACAGTGTGAGACTCCATCTCAAAACACAAACAAACAAAAAACATTAAATCAATCATATCAAAACACATCAAATTTTGTGGGATGTAACAAAACAGTGCTCAGAGAAAAACTCCTAACATTGAATTTTATTTTGTATAAAAGAAAGATTTCTGATCAATAATCTAGGCTTTCAACGGTAAAAAGTAGAGAAATGAGACAAAAAATGAATTAGAAGCAAGTATAAGAAAACAAGTAAGAAATAATAGTAGAAATCAATGAAATAGAAACAGAAAAGAACATAGGAAAACTACTAAAACCAAAAGCTGGTTCTTTGAAAAGTAAACTGATAAACATCTAGCAAGACTGACAAGAAAAAGAAACAATCAATATTAGTAATGAAAGAAGGGTTATCGCCACAGACCACATAGACACTACAAAAATTTAAGAGAATACTACAAACAACTCTACACAGATAAATTTAACAATGTTCAAGAAATGAACTAGCTCCTGAGAAGCCATAAACTAAAAAATATTCACTAAGAATGAAAGAAAACGGTATGGTCCTATAATTACTAAATAAATTGAATTAATATTTAAGAAGTCAGTTTTATTTTCAAAGTTTTTGCAGAAGTAATCAGAACGGTTTCCTGTGTGCGGTACCCTGTGGCCTACCTGGGAACTTCAGAGTGGTCTATCCTGTTGGTCACTTTTTAAAGGCTAATGAATACTGCTTAGGGTCCGAATCATGCAAGAATGGCTCATGGGTGATCCCAGAAGTTCATAAACAAATATATGATGTCTCCTTTTTGAATTCCTCTCTCTTCATTTCTTCTGTACTTTACGGCTCCCTGAGATTCCTTTTGAGAATATTCACCCAGAGAGCTGGGGCTTTATTTACACGGTTCTGCCATGCACTCCCTATAAATGCACCTACATCTGGGGCCAAGTGGTAGAAAAAGAGAGAAAGGAAAAATCATCAGGAAGTTTATTTTATCCTCTTGAGACCCATGGCTTTTCCTCCAGTGTTCAGTGCCTATGGGCTATCCTGGCCCGAGGAACAATAGAAAGAAGAAAAGAAAAATAATAGAAAACAGAAGATTTTTTTCTACTATCTAGGATTGTTAAGAGACCTCTTTCCTGCATCTCCTGCGTGAACTATAAGTTTGTCTTTCAGCCCTCACTGCTAAGGCTACAGCCCAGTTTCTGTTTTGGCATTGCCTTGGGTATAGGCTGGGAGACACTAAAAGGGGAGAAAAACGATAATTTCAATAGTACTTAAATTCTTGTTTTCTTCCTCAATCTGCCTGTTGCTGTCTATTTAGAGTCCTCAAATAGTTGCTACATTTATTCTGTTCAGGTTTCACAACACATTCAGTGGGGAAAAGAGAAACATTTTTTTCCCTAAAATTTAAACGTGTCTCAGAATTATAGTATTTGCTAATATTTTTAAAGGTTTTGTTGTGTGTTAAAACAAAAGATTCCTAGTATGCTACCACTCAGAAAATACTGTTAGCTATTTCATGGTGCACATTTTTTAAAAAATGAATATATGTTCTACTTCTAGGGGAAATGTATATTAAAAATCCGTGATATGCACTACTGCAGAACGACTGAAGAGTAGTATAAATATTCTCACAATGTAAAAGTGCATTGTACTGTCTGATAAGTACAATGATAGGTTTTGCTGGCCTATGTCTTTGGAGGATCTTACTAGAACATTTGGAACTAAAAATGGGAAAAAAAAATGTGTCACAAAACTTTTGATGAATATTTGTTATTTAGAGATTTATGATCTAGGATTTTTGACTCATAAGAGATCTAGCTCACCCACTGAACTGCAGTTACTTGTCAGGACTGAGGCACCAAGCTTTAACTCAACAACAATATTCAGCAGATGCTTGGAGTATAAAAAAGAAAAGTCATCAAAATCAATATGAGCCTATGTTTATAGAAAACTGTACTTCATAAATAGCACTCCCTTCATCTTACAAGTTCAGAGCACAGAAGTTTCTTCTTTTCGGAGTTGATCAAAATTCTCTCTTGCTTTCTTTTTCCTTGTATCTCACTTTCTTTCTCCTATAACTCTTTTTCTTTCCATTCCTCAAATTTAAAATTCAATTTGTTAAAGTTTTATGTAGATTGATGCAATTATTTAAGAACCATGGACCAAAAAATCATGCTGTGAAATTTCAATATATCAAGAAATAAGATATGTTTCTAATATTTTCTTCCAAGAAAAGGATTAAATTTGAGACACAGTTCAGGGTTAAGTGGGGTGTAGAGAATGGGGTGGTCAGCTTTGACTTATAAAGTCAGAGAATTTGCCTTTGCCAAATCTAGTAAGGTTTGGATATCCTGTCATTTGCAATCCTTGGGTTTCCATTTACACAGAAATCTTCATAGAGGAAGTAATCTGACCTGGATCCTGGGGGAATTGTAGAAGATATCTAGGTTTGGGGCATTGCCTGGAGTGAAAACAATATGTGCAAAGGCAATACAGCGCTTTTCAGAAAGTACCATATATTATATACACACATATATATGTCTAGAAATGGTGAGCAGTAATGGAAAGAAAGTTAAGTTGAAATTAATGTAATCAAAAAGGACCCATTTTAGAATTTTGCTGCAAAAGGCAGGGACTCATATCCTTTTATGTGTGTGTCTTGAGGGGGACATGAGCGTACATTTTTATTTTAGAAAGTGGAAATAATGGATTGGATGGAGACAATTAAGACATGCAAGAAATAGTTTTATCGGTTGGTAGATTATGATAGTAGTTTAGAAAGAGAAAATGATCCCAAATGAATAAGGTCATCAGTTGAATTTTTTTAATTATTTCAATTTAAATGTCAAATTCTCCATAGTATAATTTATTTGATATTTTGTTTTATATATTATTTCTATTTTATAATGTATAATATGACTTCAGATGTATGGATTATAAAATTTAAGTTTTCTACATTTATATTCACTTTGAGGAATTTTAGGTGGGTTTTATATAAAAATATCAGAAAAGCTGTAATGGAGCAAGTGGCTTTAACCCACTGAGTTTCTGTTACTGTGTTTCTCCAGTAAGGATAATAATATCCACCCATCTGGACACTAGGAGTGATGTCAGTGTTGTTTAGTTGGGATTGGAGCTTATTTATTTCTGGGATTTGCTTACAAGGGATCACAGCAAGAAATGGAAACAAAAAAATACATGATTCATATTCTTAAAGAGATTCAAGACTGATCCACAGAAACAACATGAGGACCATGTTCAAAGAGAGAAAGTAAAAACAATATATGAAACCAGGGACTAGCTGTTCAGTTAAATGCAGTAGGAACAAGGGCTAAAACCAGACAGGTATTGCCCTGGAAATTGCTGTTGACTTTCCTTTGTGTTCCTAGGATATCAAAATGTAAGACTTGTCTATTATTTGTATCAGCAGGCTGGTAAGGACACATATGTTTTAGGTTGATTTAGAAGTATAGATATTAAGAGAAAAGCATTAATTATTTATAAACACTTGGAAAGAAGAGATTAAAATATAAACACTTGGAAAGAAGAGATTATCTTTTGTTTTGACCGTGATTTGACTGTTTACCTAGAGAATTTAAAATAATATATTAGAATTAATACAGTATTTAGTAAGGTTAATGGAGAAAACATACAATTAACAATAGTTTTCCTCTGTTTCAACAATGTACTTCCAGAAATCATAATTGATTCCTTCATTTATCAAGGAATTACTAGTCATTAACCTGCATTTGTCCCACTTGTTGGTGGATAGGTATAAATAAATACACAAAAGAAACAAAACGCTTGACCTTATTGAGTACAATTCTAGATAGGATAAGTAAAATATAATCAGTAAACCCAAGAGATAAATACAATTGTATGGTATGCTACTGATGGCAGCAGTGGCCCATCTGGAATAGCTGTTGCCAAGACGCTGGCTTCAGCGGGGAAGGTACAGCAGAGGTTGGACTTCGTGGGGTTCCTGGGAGCTGGGAACAGGCAGGAGCCTCTCCCCTTACTGAGCTGTCAGGGGGAGACCTGCCCTCCCAGGCACAGCTGCAGCCACCCAGCCATGGCTTCAGGCCTGGGCATCCCTGCACTCTTGGGGGCCCAGGAAGCCCCCTGTCCCCACAGGCTCAGAATTGCCTGCTCCCACTCCCTGGCCTCTCCCTTATTCTGGCACTTGCTCTAATTCTGGAGGAAAGTTGAACCGAACCCAGGTGCTGTAGTGACCTCACTGGGAGTGTGTACACTCAGGGCAGTGCTGATACGCTAGTCCTCCAGTTGCCTTGGCCCCATCCAGACTTTGGGCACTGAGGAGTCCAGGAAAGAGGCCAGGGGTGGGCTGAGGGCAGCTCGGTGCGGACCTACAGGCACTCCTCAGCATGAACAGCCTGGGTGCTGTGGATGGCATGTTGAGGACAGGAGGCAGACAGGCTCCTGAGAAGAAAGGGGTAGGTCCCAGGTGAAACCCTACCTTGAAGCCAGGATGGCCTGAAGCATGGGGGCTGAGCTGCCAGCTCCAGGTGGAGTCCTTGGCCCAGAGTGAGAACTTATGGTACTTTCTCCGGGCCTGCCCATGGCTATCCTTGGACCAATCAGCACTTACTTCCTCCATTCTGAGCCCATAAAAACCCTGGACTCAGCCAGACTTGTACAGATGTCAGGACTACCAGTTGTGGAAAGGAAGTAACCACTGCACTTCTCCTCTCTGCTGAGAGCTGGACACTCGTTGGCATGGCCTGTGGAAAGGCACTATCCATTTCAGGTCTCCTGAGTTCTGTTCTGTCACTCATTGAAGCTCCTCTCTGCCTTACTCACCCTCCAGTTTTCTGCCTACCTCATTCTTCCTGGATGCAGGACAAGAACTCTGGAGCCTCTGAATGGCAGAACTGAAGGAGCTGTAATATAAACAGGACTGAAACATGCCCTCTACTCACTATGTTGCTTGGGATAAGAAGGAGAGAAGCACAGCAACCCTTCAGGAAGCCCAGACCTAGGGTCTCCCTGAGCCAGAGTAGTGACACCCTCTTTGGGGCTTTGCAGTTCCTGGCATCTCCAGGCTTCTGGGTGTCGCTGCGTTCCCTTCTCCAGACATGGTTGCCCACAGTGGAAGCCATGTGTGGTACATGTGGTCCAGCTGTAGCCTTGCACAGAGCCCGCACCAATGTCAGTGCCTGGATCTGCCTGCCCTGCTGCACAGTCAGCATGCCTGGCCATGCACAGTGGCCAGACTCCATGCTCGCTTGCTTACGCAGCCCGCACTGTTCTGCATCTGGCTTACCCTTAGCAGGTGTGGGGTCCAGGCTGGTAAAGTGAGCCAAGGGCAGCCTGCCAGGCCAAGTGGGGAGAATGAGCTCAGCTCTGAGTATGAGAAATACTCAGGCAGAAGGTGCCACTGGTCACAGAGGTTTCTGGTTGGTGAAGTGACACCCCAAGGACCCTGTGACACTACAAGTGGAAAAGTGTGTTTGAGTACAAATGTAAGCAAGGGAGCAAAAAATTGGGAGTGTGAGAGGGATGCAGTTCTAAATTAAGAGATTATATTCTCAAGCTACATAATAAAATTGATATGACATTGGTATGGAGATTGACAAAATATTCAGTGAAAAAAAAAAAAACAGAATGTTTCCAGAACTGGATCCCAATGTGTATCATAGTTTAATGTATAGTAGTGATGTTACTTTAATTCAGTGGAATGAGACATGTTCTGTTTATTAAATCAAGCTGGAACAACCTTTATCCATTTGAAAGTAAATGAAAGGGGACTACTCTCTCATACTAAGCAGAAAAATAAAACTCATTTAGAAGAAAACCTAGATGTAAAATTAATGGTAATAAAAAATGATATCAAAATTCTCTTGTGGAAGACTAGAAAGTGAATACGTCTTTCATTCATTAAATGCATAGTTATTGAATCCTGTTAGTCAGGTGTAACTCCGGGTGCTTGAGGCATACAATTAAATGAAACACGGATCTCCATGTTGAATAAATAGGAGACAATAACTAGCAAGCAAAATAAATAATTATATAATCTATTTTGCCAGGAAATAACAAGGGCTGTGGAAAAAAGTATAAATAAAATGAAACTGGGAAAGAGAGATTGTGAATGCTGGGGCCAAAGAGGGTGGGTAAAGAGTAGGCTAGATTACGATTCTTTGTAATACCATAAAATAGGACTCATTGAAAATGTGTCATTTAGTAAGTGCATTGACTCATACCTGTAATCCCAGTGGGATACTAAGGCAAGAGGATCACTCCAGGTCAGCAGTTCAAGACCAGCCTGGATGACACAGTGATACCTCCATCTTCACCAAAAAAAAAAAAAAAAAAAAAAAAAAAAAAAAAATTAGCTGGGCATGGTGTCATGCTCTTGTCATCCTAGTTACTTGGAGGCTGAGTCTGAAGGATTGTTTGAGCCCAGGAGGTTGAGGCAGCAATGGGCTATGATCACACCACTTCACTCCAGTCTTGCTGACAAATTGAGACCCTGTCTCTAAAAAGAAGAAAGAAAGAAAATATTGCATTTGAACCAAAATTTAAAGAAACTGACTAGTAATTCAGGCAGACGCCTTAGAACACAGAGCTCTAAGCAGAGTCGGGAACTAAGGTAAAGGTTCTAAGGTGTGTATTTGTACACAGAAGAGCGTAGTCAGTATCTAGCTTCAAGAACTGGAGGGATGTTAAGAGATAAAATGGAATCAGGTCATACAGAGCGTTGTAGGTTGTTTTAATAAATTCTCACATAACCATTCTTTATATGCAAAAATTCAAAGTTGAGCCCCATTTGACAAGATAGAAATTAGAAATCTTTTGAGTTATAATACCATAAAAGAAAATACACAAACCATAGATTTGAAAATTCTAATTGCCATACCTAAGATATACTACATTTTATTTTACACAAAATAGAAAAATGAGTTAAATGTGTTGAAGGCAATTCACAAAGAACAAATCCAACAGTTCAACAGACATATGAGAGTTTATCTACCTTTATGGTAGTGAAGTCAATGAAAATTAAAGTAACAGTGACTTTTGAAATACTTATGAGACCGGCATAAGGTAAGAAGAAAATAACTATAATTCTAATTGATGGCTAAAATTTAAGGATATACTTTGCTAATGGAAATATCAATTAGTCTATTTTAAAGCAATCTGTAAATATCTAGTAACATTAGTGATGTTTATTGAAAGTACAATTTTAAGTGATCGCTTTTATACCTCTGTAAGCCTTTTATAGAAATCATTTTAAGTACTGATTTAAAAATCTTTGGACAAAAAAATCTTGATAGACTATAAAACCTGATTGTGTGTAGGCAAAAGACTGCACATGTGTACATATACTCACACAGGTGTTTTTTGGATGGACTTGAAATTTGGAGAAAGATGCTCAGTAATTCTGGCTTTGGTACTACCACCCTGTTTTAACTGTAAATTTGTCATATTTGTTTTATACATTATTATATACATACAATTATTTATGTGTGTGTGTGTGTATATATATATATATTCCAAACAAGTATTTTATTTTGCATAACAATTCAAGCTTACAAACATAGACTTAATAATCTTTGGTTTATATCAATATTCTTGTGGTATAATGTGGAAACCGAGGCCTCAATAAATATACAAATTTACATAGTGAATAACAAAGCCAGATGTAGCTAACATTCTCTCCCTTCCACCCCCACCCCCCTTACTTTCTTTCTGTCTCTTAACCATGCCAGTGTTCTCTAGACAAAAGGGCGTGAGAACCTTGAATTAGATGTTTCCACATATAAAGCTTGATTGTCTTCTCTGAGTACTGTCAGGATTTTTGCTACTGTTTTCCAGCATCTCCCAAACTTTTTGAAGTTTAAGTTTGAAATAAAGTAACATGCAAAAGTTCTCTGGACTGGCGACAAATTTCTTCTCTGATTATTGTGCCATATTCCCCATTATAGGAAGGTCAGAAGGAAACATCTGGCCAGCAAATTGCCATGGAGTAGAATTGAAGAATTACTGGGAAATTCATGCAATTCCATGGACAAGTGACAAACGATCCCCAAGTCATTGATGCCAAAACATTCACAACAGAAAAGAGAAAATAAAGAGCATTTTGTCCTAAGAATTAAAAAGAAAAGACAAATATAAATGTCAACCAAGGGCCATAGATGTTCTAAATTTTATTCCAAGTGGAAAACAGCAAGTCTTCCAACTTTGTGAAACACTTTCTTTAGCCAATAAAGATTACATTTGTTTACGTCTGGCATCTTTAATCATCCTCATCTAGATTGACTAGATTTATATAAATTAAATAGCCAAGACCAAGAAAAAAGAGTAACTTGCCCAAGGTCACCCAGTTAATTATCAGCAATGTCAGACTAGATGTGTATTTTCTGACATTATCCTCCCCCATCCTTTCCCGCATAGAATATCTTGGGATGAGATATTGAATGAATGTAGAAAACAGATAATTCATACTTAGAGGAACAAAGAAAATTAGTTTTCAAAAACATGTAACTAATACAACTGCACAGAAGACATTCTCTGCAATACTGATATTACTTTTTGTATATATTTTTTTGGACATAGATAAAGGGTATGTGCTGCACACCACAGTTGGGAAATAGTTTCTTGAAGGTGATACATGGTTCAGTTCTTAGCATCTTCTTTTCTGTGTCTTTTTGGCCCAGAACTATCATGTGTTTTTCACTTCATTTTGAGCACCGTGAGTTCATGGAGTTTTTCATTATTATTATATTTGGTCCTTGGGCCACTTAATATGATCACAAAACAGATATGAATAGATGTTGAACAAACAAATTGATAGATGGATTAATATATTCCTGGCTTGTAAATGGAAAATACTTCCACTTGTTTACATACAGCCTTAGGAAGTTGTTAGTGATTCCCAAACCCTTAATCATGAAAATCCCTTGTGTGTTAGTCCATTTTCATGCTGCTTATAAAGACATCTCTGAGACTGGGCCATTTACAAAAGAAAGAGGTTTATTGGACTTAAAGTTCCACATGGCTGGGGAAGCCTCACAATCATGGTAGAAGGTAAAAGGCACATCTTGCATGGCAGCAGACAAAAAAGAGAGCTTGTGCAGGGAACTTCCCATTTCAAGACCATCAGGTCTCATTAGACTTATTCACAATCACGAGAACGGCATGGGAAAGACCTGCCCCCGTCACTCAATTACCTCCCACCGGGTTCCTCCCACAACACAGGGGAATTCAAAATGAGATTTGGGTGGGGACACAGTCAAACCATATCACCTGGTTATTATACCTGTAAGTGTGTATGTGTGTGGGCACTGATGCTACCTCCCCACTGTTGTCACTCAGAATCATGAGCTGTCTATGACACGTTAGTGTTCGTGTGATATCAGTATGAGTTTGTCTTCTTGAACCAACTGATGATCTTTGTTTGAAAATACAACTTTGGGGAACCTACTGTAGGTCAGTTATTGTTCCAAGCACTAGAAATAAAATAGGCAAAGACAACTTTTCTACCTGTGCAGAAAACTCACAGATAAGTTTAAGACAGAGATGCACAAAGAACTGGAGAGCATTAAGAAGAGCTTCTGAGCTGTGTTTGGAGGTGAGACCTGAAAGATGAATATAAACTGTGCAGACAAAAAAGTATGAGCTTAGTGGTAGGCAAAAGAGTATTTGAATAGGGCTTGCTTTTTTTTCAGAGGAATGGGTCTGCATGTGGGAAGGTAAATGAGTAGATCTGAGAGACCATACACATTCATGCATGTGAAATGTCTACATTTATTTGGAATAATAGTTGAAGAAAGAGACTGAACCCGAATGTTAGGAGAAGAGAAAACCTGAGACATTGAAGAATAAAGGGATAAACACTGAGAGTAAGCAAAGCCACAACTTGCAAAACTGCCAACCGAATAACTTATACTTTATCAAGGGTTTTTGGAATTTATTGAACAGTTTTCAGAAGTGGGGATTATATTTAAGTTAGTTAGTTTTTTTTTTTTTTTTTTTGAGGCGGAGTCTCACTCTGTTGCCAGGCTGGAGTGCAATGGTGCGATCTTGGCTCACTGCAACTTCAGCCTCTCAGGTTCAAGCGATTTTCCTGCCTCAGCCCCGTGAGTAGCTGGGACTACAGGCGCGCACAGCCACGCCCAGCTAATTTTTGTATTTTTAGTAGAGATGGGGTTTCACTTTGTTGGCCAGGATGTTCTGGATTTCTTGACCTCGTGATTTGCTTGTTTCGGCCTCCCAAAGTGCTGGGATTAACAGGTGTGAGACACCACGCCCAGCCTCAAGCTGCTTTTAAAATTACTTGGTCTTCTCTGTGAAAAAAAAAAAAATGGCTAGGAGAGCAATGTTGAAAGGAGGAGGTATGATTCTTTATGTAAAAGGTAATGATAATTGTAAACTGCCTAGGCTTATTGCAGATGGGTTTTATACCCTTTGGTGTAAAGGGGCAGATTGGATTTGAAATGGAGTCAAACACAGAGCCTGGGACAAAGAATTCCTGTACTATACCTTACTTTCTCTCTACCCATATCTAATTTCCTTATTTGCTCTTGCCTTGCCAAATTTTTTTTTTTTTTTTTTAAGTGGAACTATATGTTGCTTCTGTCATGCTTGTTTTATCCTTGCCTGAGAATAGTGGGGAATAAGTACTGGTCTAACTAGAGCCAAATCTCCAGGCAGCACTGAGTCTTTAAAGAATCACACGGGATAGGCGCAGTGGCTCCTGCCTGTAATCCCAGCGCTTTGGGAGGCTGAGGTGGAAGGATCCCTTGAGTCTAGGAGTTTGAGACCAGCCTAGGCAAGATGGTGGACCCAATCTCTACAAAAAATAAAACAATTAACTTGGCGTGGTGGCACATGCCTATAATCCCAGCAACTCGGGAGGCTGATACAGGATAGTGTAAGCCTGGGAGGTTGAGGCTGCGGTGAGCTATAATTGTGCCACTGAACTCCAACCTGGATGACAGATTGAGACCCTGTTTCAAAAAAAAAAAAAAGAAAAAAAAAAACTCTTCCTTTCCATTTCCTCTTTACTTCCTTTTAAGTTAAAGCTACGTAGTCTTCTGTCTACAGATACTCTTTATCATCAGACAGAAAAAAAAATGGAGGAGACGTTGACTGAGCTCTTGTCCAGTCTTTGAGTGTGACATTGTTCCATTGTGATATAATCTCAAACTTCAGGTATGCATGGAATAGATTAAGCGAGGCATTTTTGTCATCCTCTCCCATATATTTACTTGATATCTGTGATCTTCTTAATGAGAACCTGGGATAAAGTCATAAGATCATAAGATACACATAAACCTGATACTAGTACCAGCATCTGTTCATCCATTTGCTGTTTTAGATGAAAGAAGCTTATTGTGCTGTATTTAGCCGGATGGCAAACTAGGAAAACTGTCAAAAGGGCATTATAGAAAAAGAAAAAAATCTTTCAATAAAACATGTTTCATTTCCATCATTTCAATCGCTTTGGAATTATGGGTGATTTCTCCAGGGACAGCAGCTTTTCAGCAAGTGATTGAGTCTCTAAAAGAACTACTGATCACTTTCCTAAATAAACTGTGGGACAATCTCTACAATAAGATACAATGTTTGAGTCATGTTCAAAGGAAAGTCACAACCACTGTCCACTTGACAATTCAGTCTTGAAGGTCAAACAAAACATCACATTTCTATGAATTTTTTTAAATCTCCCAGAAAAAGAATGTCACAACTTCCACTGTGCTCACAAAGAACTTTGTATCCTGGGTTGTACTTCACTGTATAGTTTAACTTTGGGTTTGTCTGTCCATTGGTCCCACTTAGTATCTTGTGATTACATTATGTTCTCATCATACCTTATCTCTGTGTATCTAAAATCTTCACATTAAAATAGATGGTTAGCAAGAAAAAAATGCTTTTAAGGAATGGATGCGTTGGTAAGTACAGGCTCTCAGAAATGTATCCCAAGATTTATTTAAATTACATTTGCAAACAATTATAGAGTCACTGGAAATTGAAAAGATAGTACAAAAATTTCCCCTTTGACCTTCATTCAGCTTTCCCTAATGGAAACATTAAAATAACTATTTTACATCTTCAAAACAAGGAAATCGATATGGGCACAATACTATTAACTCGAGTTTACTTGGATTTCAACAGGTTTTGCATGCACTGTTTCTTTGTGTGTGTGTTAATTTTTGTAATTTTGTGTGTAGTTATGTGAGATTTTCTCACCTGCTTAGATTTATACAAGTGAGATATGGAAGTGTTCTGCCACTCAAAGGACCTACTTTTATAGCCACACCCTCTTCATCTGCACTAACCACAGGCAACCATCGATCTGTCCTCCCATTGGTGTAGTTTTGTTGTTTAGAAAATGTTATATAAATGGAATCATCTAGCACTTAACTGTCAAAGAATGACATTTTTCACTCAGTGTGATGCCCTTGAAATCCATCCAAGTTGTCGCATTACCTGCAGTTTCTTTCTTTTTAGTGCTGGGTAGCATTCTATTATGTGATTGTACCACAGTGTGTTTAGCCAGACTCTTCAGATATTTAATATAATTTTCAATTTTTTTTCATCATTACCATCTCATGCTTATACTTCTCATAGGTAACAGTTAAAAAATTCTTTTCCCAAGATCTTTCTTGTGAATGCTTCTCATTAAATTCTCTATAAATCATGTCCCTTATCGATGTGTCAGAGAGGAATAGCTCGACGTCTAACTTGGCCCTCCAGCATTCTTCAACTTGGAACCCGGTGGAAGAATACAACTTCCCCAATAGTAAGAACAACATGGTTATAGGATCTTGGCAAGAAGTTTGGAACTGTACAGGTTACAGTAAGTAATTTTGGTAAATGTTCCTAATTCACTCTGTTCTTTTGCACACATTAACCTTTTACCCCAGGGTTCTCTAGCAATGCACTTTTAAGTGCTATCAGAGAGAATGTATTTGTTCTAAACCATGCATAACTGAGTGAATCTGAGAGCTTGGTCTTTGGGGGGAACTGTTTTTAAAGGAAGACCATTTTGTATTTGATACAGCTCTGGCAAGAACTGAATTTAACAAATCGATATACACTTATGGTTTCACCAAAGGCTTTGGGTTGGTAAGGAGGTGGTGGCGTGACTTGGAAAGGCATAGACAGCTTTTATTACTCTAAGTAGTGGAGTTGGCATGTTTTTTTTTTTTTTCAGTACAATAACGATTCAAACACACAAAAGGAATCCCCATGATGCTAAGTAAAAAATACTTTGTGTTTTCTTTTCTGCCTTTTCCAGCCTCACCCTGAGATCATGAAAAGAATGGAAAGAAAAGATAATAATGAGAGTCTGACTTAGTAAAAGCAAAGTTCTTTCTCTGTTAGTATCACAAAAACAGAGAAGTCCCCAGGCCTTTCATGTGTATTCTGGAAGGAATGCCTGCTTCCAAAAATGGTAAGTTTAACCTTCTCAAAGTTACATTTTCCTGAATTATCAAGGCTCAATCTTGTTCTTTTGTTACTGAATACATCTCTCATAAAACTCAGGCGCCTTTTTGGGCTGACCCTGGAGCTGAGGGTGGAGGCAGCAAAGAGGCGGGTGAGAAGGAAGCCCATGTATTTCATGTTTCTTCTAATCAGTTTCTTTCAGGTGCTTCTTCAGGGACTGCCTGATCCCTGCACAATGCTCCTGCTCCTGATCAAGGAAAAGACGTGTGATTTTGCAGTCTCCTTTAGCTCTCCTTCATGGAAATGATTCTCTTGATACTGAAACTAAAACATATTCTAGGCATGGCTGAAAAGTAAGCATCCTGGGCCTCTTTTCAATTTCTCCAAGCACCAGCCGCGACTGGAAATTGTTAAGCAGTCTTTCTCATAGTTTCTTTCTGTTTTTACTATTTTGGTTTCCTTTATATGAATCATTTTTCACTGCAGCAAGAAAAGTGAGGGAGTGAAAGGTAACAGAAGTGCTGGGGAATAGAATAATATTTGCTCTCTGCTGAGTCATCTGACTCGAATCATTAGTAGGGGCCTTTCAAGGCTGGATTTCTAGCTGGAAAGGGATTTTTAAAATGAGAAAAACTGAAAATAACCCTCATGCTGATGGTCAGGATTTAACTAGGAATAGAAGTCTGCCTCCAAGAATGTTAGGGGAAATTTCTGAGAGGATCTTGCCTAAGAACTTCTCACTTGTGGATTCTAATTTTTAACTTTGAGTTTTATATTGAAATAGATATGTCATGTTCTCCTAATATCTGTGAAATATTTTTATTCTATGATAGGATAGGTTAGGAACAAAAGCAGGGAATTTTCCGAACCTTGGTACATGTCGTGAGTGGATATTTGGTGTAATAGAGACAATTAGGTATTGAAGACAGACAGCCCTGACTGTGTTTTCTTGATATATCATTTATCAGCTGATGTTTTCTTGAGAAGCCGTGTTACGTTTTTGATCTGGAATATTGTAATGCTATCTTTCTTTCAAGGGTGCTGCAGGGATTATAATGTGGAAAATAAATGACAATTTATTATTAGAATAATAGTATTGTTGTATTATTAGAAATCTAAATTAGACAAATTTAGATGTTGTACACGCCTTCAAAGTAGTTTACACAAGCACCCTGAATTTAAAAATAGTATATCAAAACCTAGTGACATGAATTTATAAAGATAGAAAGCTAGTATTAGAGACCTTCTGACTTTTAGGTTACTGTATGTAGAATACTTTTGACTTACATTTGTAACTTCTGTATGTATACTTGTAAATATTTATAGTACATGGATACTCACTACTTATAATACTAAGTAAATAATTTTAGAGTAAATTTATCATATATCTCATAATAAAAAAATATAAATACAGGTAAAGAATTTGCAAGCAATGACAACTCAAAAGAAAATAAAAGTGATTCGGCTAGATCCAAACCAAAGATTAAATTGAACATGAGGATACAACATGAGTTCACTTATTTTTATCATATCCAGCCTACATCTGACTTTGTTACCCAATAAATGTTATGCTGGGACTGTTATATAACTTTCCAAATTCAGCTGTTGTTCCAGCAGATGACATTAAAACTCCTTCAACCACCATTAAGATAACAAGTAAGTTTCACTTCCTTAGGATTTCTGGCAATAATTGAAAACTCATTGAACATATGCCTAGAAAGACCAGCTGAAGAAAAGAACAGAAAAATGATTATTCTACTTGTTCAGAGTCTGCCTAAAATTACTCCAGAATGATTGAACTGACAGTTCCCATTGGATAGGAGGCTTGTGGCCCTTATGGTCATAAAAAGACACATGATCTGTGACCTCTACAATAAAAGATGGGAAAGACAAAGCTGGGTGTACAAACATATAGATGTTGAAGGAGGTAGAAATGTTCTTTCATATTTAAGGATTAAAGATACAATTTAATCTTTGAAAATACATAAATTACATGATACATAAACAACCTCCTGTATCTCCTCTAAATCATATTACTCAAACAAAACACAGCTTTAGCCTAAGAGAAAGCTTTTACAATAGCTAAGTGAACTGGTAGAGTTTCTTTAAAAAAAAATTACCTACTTAATAAACATGTAAGTGTAGAGTACAGTATTGTTAGCTATGTGCATTGTATATAACATAACTCCAGAAATTTTTCATCTTGCATAACTGAAACTCTATAGCCAGAGAACTCCTTATTTCCCACTCCCTGCAGCCCCTGGCAATCACCATCCTACCTTCTGCTACTAAGAGTTTGAGTACTTTAGATGCCTCAGATAATTGGAATCATACAGTGTTCAAAAGATTTGAAAACAAGATCTCAAAGAGATATTATTTATAGTCTGAAGTTTATTCTAGCATTATTCACAAATGTCAATATATGAAATAACCCCAAATTCCATGTATAGATAAATGGATAATGAAAAGGTGATAGCGATCTATCTCTAGATGTCTATCTATATGTCACATCTATCTATCTATCTATCTATCTATCTATCTATCTATCTATCTATCTCTATCTACCTATCACCTATCTGTTGTTAGATATCTATAGATAAAGAGAGATATAGATCTCTCTATATATATACACACACATATATAGGTATCTACATATTTATATGTAGATATAGGTAGATATAGGTATCTACATATTTGTATAGAGAGATACCTATGTCTGTCTGTCTATTTATTATCTATCTATCTATCTATCTATCTATCTATCTATCTATCTATCTACCTACCTATCTACCTAATACATAGTCATGGTCTTTTAACGGTGTGATACTTTCTGATAAATGCATTCTAAAGTGATTTTGTCATGCATCGACCTAGTGTACATACACAAACCTAGACAATACAGACTATTATACGTCTAGGCTAATTATGTAAACATTTCTTATAAAGAGTTTGAGGCCAACCCTTATATAAAATGTAAATATTACCAAGAAAAAAATTCTATGTTTAATTAGTTTTATATAATATAATCAATAACTTTTGCTCTTTGGGCCTCAATATTTCTTACCAGTTTGGGAAATAAAAAAAAAAAGAAGGGAAGAAAGGAAGGAACTGAAGCTTGTTATTTTCTAAAGGAGGCTTGATAGTTACAAGTTTATGAAAGTTAACCTGATGGAGTTTAGAGATTTTCCAAGGGATTTGGAGTCTAAAGGCTTGGATATGAGTTTTGAGTGTGTCATTAAATGGCTTTGTGATCTGATTTTGTATCCTAGTTTTTTCATATATAAAATTACGCCGATACCACTTTTTCTCCAGAGGTTTTTAGGTAAATCACATTGAAGCTGTATATATGGAATATATGTTGTTTTACTAAAATATGAATGTTTGCCTGATGATTTTATTAGCATTGTTAGTGTTAGTCAGTAGGATGTACTACGCCGGAGGACTGAAATGTTAACATATATATATATATATATTATATATATGTCAGTATATAGATATAACATTTCTCTGTCATTTAACATCTATTTGCATGTTCTCTGTCTAGGTCATGCAGGTACTGGATCTTTACCAGTGTCTGTAAGTGAATCTGAAATTGTTTAAAGGATCCCCGAATTTGAGAACTGGGTAGTAGGACCTGGAATCTGGGATCTAAAGATGCTAGGACAACTAACGAAGGCTAAGCCAAAGGCAAGTAATGATTCCAGATAATTAATGAAATTAAGAAACGTAAACTTCTGGGATAGAAGGCATTTCTAAATACTTGTGTTTTAAAATATATTCCTTATACAAATACTCAGTTATGATGTTGATTTCAAGAACCGATCAAGAAGGATTGATAAGTTTTCTCAAATACCAGTGAAGTGCCTGTCCATCGCCCAGGAAACTTGCATGTGTTACTTTGTGTAATCCTTCTGATAATTCCATCAGATGGGTATTCCTATTTACAAATGTGGGGCTGAGTTGCAATGAATACTTAAAATGCCCAGAGCCATGACACAGAGATAAGATCTTAGCCCAATTGTTCTACCTGTCTAAATATCTGTTATCTAAATACACATGATATATTTTTATCTATTTGTATTAGTACATTCTCTCATTACTATAAAGAAATACCTGAGACTGGGTAATTTATGAAGAAAAGAGGTTTACTTGGCTCACGGTACTGCAGCCTGTACAGGAAGCATGATGCTGGTATCTGCTTGGTTTCTGAGGATGTCACCATAAAATTACAATCATGGGAAAGGTGAAGCAGGAGCAGGCACATCACAAGGAGAAGCAAGGAAGCAAGAGTGAGGTGCTACACACTTTTAAATGACCAAATCTCATGAGAACTCACTATTGTGATAACAGTACCAAGGGGGATGGTGCTAAACCATTCATGAGAAATCCACCTTCATGATGAGTCACCTCCCACCAGTCCCCATCTCCAACGCTGGGGTTACATTTCAGTATGAGATTTGGGTTGGGACAGTTCCAAACCATATCACTATCAATGTTTCTTTGTGTGCACATATCTATACATCTATGCCTATCTCTCTATTTCTATACCTAGATAGTACCTTGAGAAAGTAAGTCCATATCTTATTTTCGTATTGGCATATCTGGCTCAAGTAATAAAAAAGACCAACCACAAGTGAAAATCAACCTTAGGATCATGTCCACTGTATAGAATAAAGAAAAAAAGAAGATGGAAAAGTATAAGAAATCTGAAATAATTTATGAGTATAGGACAGGATAGTAATTCTAAGAAAAACATTTTAAATAACAGTAGGAATCCTGTTATAAGCTTATATAACTCCATGGAAGAAATGGAGAAAAGAGGGAAAAGTAAAATTAATTGTACAATTCAGTTACATTTTAACACTTGATTCACACCTTATTAGGATGAATCAGTTCTTAGTATTTTCTCAGAAGACAGAGGAATCTTAGGAAAACTCTAGGTGCCCCAGAAGCAATTTATTTGCATTATAGTTTAGTTAATGGATTTTGGAAGAAAGAAGAGGCTGATCATATCAAGAAATGTGTTATGTTGTTGTTGTTGTTGTTGTTGTTGTTGTTGTTGTTGTTGTTTTTGAGACGGAGTCTCGCTCTGTTGCCCAGGCTGGAGTGCAGTGGCCGGATCTCAGCTCACTGCAAGCTCCACCTCCCGGGTTTATGCCATTCTCCTGCCTCAGCCTCCCGAGTAGCTGGGACTACAGGCGCCCACCACCTCGCCCGGCTAGATTTTGTATTTTTTAGTAGAGACGGGGTTTCCCCGTATTAGCCAGGATGGTCTCGATCTCCTGACCTCGTGATCCTCCCGTCTCGGCCTCCCAAAGTATGTGTTATGTTTTTTGTTTTGTTTTGTTTTTTCTTTTTTTTGTCACCTGAAAAACTTGGATCTGCCTGGGAAAGTTGAAAAGGGGTAGGTAGGTAAAAGTATGTGTGCAGAATAGGCAGAGAGTATGCATTGTTTAGCATGAAGGCATGTATGTTTCAGGTCTAAACTCTTTTATGAAGCCCACCAATGATCCGACTTCTTTCTGAATTTTCCTTCTCAGAACTCATCGTATATCTCTAGCAGGCTGGATCCATCTTCAGGCATTACCAAAGACCTCAAAATGCTTGTGAAACTCTTAACCCTGTACTGATTTTTAATAAGATAACTCATCTGATTTCTTTTATAATCCTACTTAGTCCTTTCAAACCCTATTCAAACTCTTCCATTGATTTAATTTGTGAGTAACTTTTTGACAGGGGCCTATCTAATTATCCTATTTCCTCTGCACAGCATAGTCCTTTGCGCATCATAACTGCGCAGTAATATCTAAATAATTCTGTTTTCTTGACTGCTAGGGATCCACTACTAGACGCCCCTGCATGCTGATGTCCAGCTCTGCGCTCCTTAAAATGGTGACTTATTATGCCTTTGCCTATGGCAAAGATAAAAATTCAGGTTTAGAGAGATTGAACAAAGTCACGTGATTAACTAGTGGGTATGAGCATGAGTTAAGCTCCATGCTTGTCCCATTGCCCCATAATGCCTCAAAAGTTCACACGCAATGAATAAGGCACATTAGGGTATTTATCTGTGCCAAGAGAAGAGTGTAATGAAAGCTTGGAGAGTCTGTACTTGCAATGACATTTACACACTTTCACACAAGTGAACACTCAAGTGACCCATTCTGTCTGTCCTATAATGCATAAGTTAACATTTGAAAAGAGATTGGAATATCTGCAAAAATGTTCTGAAAATGTTCATGGGTTTCACGTGCTCTTAAAATATTTTTTCCAGATTCATATAGCCTTTTGCCAGTACAAAGAATGAGTTCTACATTTCTTCCTCTTAGAATAAAACTCAAAGATATGTTTTCCAAATGCTTCACAGTCTAACCTGTACACGCTGCTCTTTGATGATGGCTGTATTTTAGAGCTCATGGTAGGTAAGGCAGATGGAACATTGTCTTATCTCCTTCCTGTCCATACCAGTTTCTTCTTGTAAGCTACAGAATGAACTAAAGGAAGATGACTGCTTTGTTTCTCACAACTAATGTGATCCGTGATTCATGATATGTACTATTCTCTTGGAAGAATGTAAATAGGTTTTTTTATCCACTATAAGAGTTGGCAAAGCCAATATTCATGGAAAATAATTATAGTTTTAAAGTATGCTGTATGTTTCAGGTCCTTTTATAGGTAGTTCATACTTTTTATGTGTAATATTCAGTACAAGCCTATGGTTGATATTAGTGTTAACATTTTACAATAAGAACTCTGAAGATTAAAGTGATAACTACCACAGAGCTAGCCAATGGTAAAATAGGATTCAATTCAAATTGATCTGTATAAAATTAAGTTCTCCTTAATGACATTTCACTGAGCAATTTTTTGTGGTTGCCTTTAAACTCTTGTAGCATCATGATGAAGCAGAGAAAAGAGTATCTTCTGAGGAATGCTATATAGCATAGTAGCATAGTGTAGGGAAGGGAAATAGACTTTGAAGCCAGATCCCCTGGGTTAAAATCCTGGCTCCATTATTTACAGCTGTGTCACTGTGTTTAAGTCAGTAAAGTACTCTTTGCCTCAGTCTCCTCATTTGTAAAATAGAAGCAATGATAGGTACCTCTTTGGGTTATTATGAGAATTAAATGAACAGTGGTGAGCACAGTATAGGAGGAACTGTACATGTTTGTGTGCTCTCACACCTTACCCCAGGCACTCCTGGGCAAGAAACTACCTCACCATTGAGTTTTAAGAAGAATATAATGTCTAGACTAAAGAAACAAAATTCAACACCCTATATCCTGCTATATACACATATGCATTCATTTTAACAAGAAGCAATACAACACTCCCATTCTGTCTTTTTTCTTTTTTTTTTTTTGGAATTCTAGTCTGATGGTTTACTTACAAGGATAGAAGGATAAATTTAGAGATGAGACTACATATATATATACATATATATGCATAAATATGTTTGGTCTGCGATTTTTGAGTAGGTATATGGTTTTCAACCATCACTGTCTGCACATGAAATAACACAGAATTTAAGCATTATACAACCCTTCTTGTGAATTGGGAAAGGAGGGGAATTTTTTTTTCTATTTCAAAATACTCTCCTTATGTCTCTGAGTTTCTGAAAACCTTAAGTAATTTTCCCCCTTTGGCGTCTTGTCATATCTTGAAGGTCAGGCTGACAGCAATGGACAAGCTCAATTTCTTTCTGATTTCCCAAGGAGACTCATTGATACACTTTTTTCTATAGTTTATGATTAGGTCCCTCATATTAATAACAGAATACAGATCATCTACAATTCTGATTATTAGTCTCTCTTAAAAAAATGAGGGATTCATTTAACTAGTATTGAAGAACTAATTTAAAATTCACTAGCAATTCATTTCTCCCAGGTTATAGAATAGATTAGGAAGCACTGAACTTGAAATAAGCCTGGATCCTTAATGCATAGGGGAACATATTAAGAAACTATCTATAGGTAGCTTAACATAAAAAGAGAAATTTTAAAATTATAATTAAGTAGATATTATTTCTTGAGATTCTATCAACTGACTTAATGTTGTAATATTTTTTAGAGAATATTCAAGCAGATACACATCTGTACATATTGACGGGTGTGTAGAATAATGAATCACACTTCTTAAATCAGGCCCAAATCAGTTCAAATCCTCTCACTGACATTTAGTAGCAGCCAGATCTTGGGAGAGTTGTTTATTTAACCTCTCTTACTATCAGTGTCTTCATTTGTAACAGTGAGAAAAATAATTTTAGGCTTAAAGACAACCTTTTTAAATATCTGTCACTTATTTCTTAGCCCACTTTATCACTGAAAATATCCCTTGATGTGTGTGTATATGTACGTTCAGCTATTCTATAAGAATGAAGGATTTGTAACGTCTCATACATAGGTTTGATATTTGGAGCTTTGGCTCCAATCAAAAATATTTTCAGCTTTATAGAAAAAAGGAGTGTTTGGGGTGAACTGAAAGAAAATAGTCATCCAACAAAAGGTGGTGATGCTTCTAACATCTTTTACCAAACTGATTTTGCCTTTTATGGTTAATTATCTACCAAGTGCCTTTTACCCCCTTGCTGGTCATCATGTTCTATTTATTTTGAAGTTCTTCCAGAAACGTTTAAGGAGATAGCAAACGCCACTTGATCACTGGAATTCAGAAGGGGTTGGATACACAATGCTGATGTCCAACAGAACCAATGCACCTCTTTCCGACGTGTCCGAAACTCCAATTTTCTTTTTGCATACAATTTTACTTAAAAAAAAGAATTGAAGTTTGACCTTATTCTATGTTAATACCCATTAGCTTGTCAGCAATTCTTCTTCTTGTAAAATATTGCATTTTTAACTCCTTCCTGGAGGCTATGCTACCCAAGAGAAAATTTTCGCAGAATATGATCATATTTGAACCAAAATGTTGATTCTCAATTGCTACTGTTCATTTAGTTTTCACTTAGAACTGATGTCATCTGGTAGAAGCGATCATTGTTAACACATACATCAATCTGGATTGTGTTAACTATTGAAAACTCTAGTTTATTTCATGAATCTCCCTTGTGTATATTGGCACATTTAGTGATGACCATTGGGCTATGATAAATTTGAACTCCTGCAATTAGGTGTAACACCATTTATTTGAATAAAATTGTGGACTCTCTCGCTTTTAGATATCCACCGTCTTTCCGCTTCTCTAAAATCTGACTATTTTCTTGTAATAATAAATTACAGGGTAAGAAAACATAAGATTAGTAACTGACAAAAGAATGAATAACAGCAAAGAAATGAGTGACACTAATACTAATAACATCCAGCAGTTCCAAAGCATTGCCCATATGATAAACACTGGGTTAAACACTCTATGTCAGAAACCTCATTTAATCCTCACGAACAGCATATAAATTAGAAATAGTAATGTATTTCCATGTAACTAATGAAAAAACTGAGGTCAGAGGGGTTACAGGATAACCTACTCAAGATCGTAATTGCAACACCAGACAGATGTGTGTGATGTATCGTATCAAAGTGGGCAGAGCTGGGCCCCAAGGAATCTATGTTTTGTGTCATGTCATGACACCTGCTTCTAACCTTTACTATGGATTTGGCACAGCCTCTATATATTTGTATCACTCATTCACTATTTCAATTCGGGGCAGAAGCACCCACTTGACAGATGCTGTGGGGATTTCTTCCCATGCACACCTAGGGCTTATCATAACAAAGTGGGGTTTTATAAATGTTAAATTGGGTTATAGTTAGCTCCTAGAGGAACTGCATTTGTCCACATCGACTCATCTTCATTCAAATATTCAATTATGTTTTTTATTTGATCAAAAGGCATGAGTTTTGCATACATATATAGATATACACACTGACTGGATTTAAATAGGTATTGATGTTTAGCACAGCATTGGTTGAGAATCACTACTTGTTTTTATTGTGGAAGAAAAATGTACAGAAAACTTCTGTTTACAACTCCATCACTGGTGCTAATCATGTTTTTATTATAGTATCAACATTTAGGTAGCTAGTGTCTACAATCAAGTAGTAATATACTTGGATTTTTACAAGATGTTTATATTCTTTCATCTTGAACTGCATAACTGAGAATAAATTTCTATCACGTATTATTTTTTAAAAATATTACTCTTTCATCTTTTAAATGAAGAGCAATCATTGCCATGCACTTATATATGTCATTTCACATTGTTCCATGTGCATTCGAAATTTGGCAAATACTGTGTTAACATCAACAAATGATGGTTAAATTAAACTCAGCTCGGCCAGTATATGTGTGTGTGTGTGTGTGTGTGTGTGTGCGCGTGTGTATAATACAAATTTGGTAAAAAAAATTCTAGACGTCAAGGACAAGAACTGTCTTAATCATTTTTGTTCTAGCAAAACATTGAAAATGTATATCCTCCCGAGTAGAAAGATTTGGCAGCACATACTGCTATTTTGCCTCTTCTTTTAAAGTTGAAATATTTGTATTAAGTTTTTGTTTGTGAACAATAAGAAACAATCAATTAACTCAAAAAGAAAGAAGTTCAATAGAAGGATATCAGCAAATGCACAGGGAGGCGAGTGAACCAGAGGAGGCTGGCCAGAGGAAATACAGATCCCATCCCTACTTCTGGCTCTGCCTTTCCTCCCAAGAAAGGGATGCTGCTGCCTCCACTTCAAAATAAACTGTGAAGTGTCTACACCTTTCTCATCACTCACTGAAGATTCCAAGTCCTGAGCAAAAAACGCTGATTTGCCACAGAGAAGCCAGGTCATGTGGCCACGTGTTAGTTACCGAAGAAGTAGGAGGAGAGAACACTGGGCGTTTTGATTTCTGAGTTGGGAGCAGCAGAAACAAAAAGAGGTGGCAAATGTCTCCTGGGAAATGATTAAATGGGGTTGATCACCATTGATTTCAGTGAAGGGTTATTTTCATAACTAGAATACGTTCATTTTAGAGGCGGAAAGCAAAAATAAATAAGGCCAGAAAAACTGTTCAAACATACTTTTTTGGCTACGGATTAACTTTGGGCTCAAAACCATAACAGTTCCTTGGTGAAAATGAGAATGTCCAAACTACCTAGCACTTTTCAGGTAGAAGAGGTTATCTGTCCAAGTGCAGTTACTGAGCTAAATGAAAGGGGCAGGTTTGTCATAATAACTTTTAAGCTTCTTCCCACTTGTATTCCTGGGGCTTTCCTAGACAAACAGAAAACAAAAAAAAAAAAAATCACACTTTTATATTATCTGTGGGTCTCCTTTCAAGTTTGATAGCTGATTTCTTACAAAAGGTTTCAGAACAAACTGAAGTCATAACCAAATTCCACAATATAGCTGTTGCAGTCATTTCTGGCCAGCCACGTTTTCAGAAGAAGAAGAAAAAAAAAAACTAATGAATCTGATAAAATCTTATACATATTACCATATAAACAATACATGATTTTAAAAACAAAAGAAATTCTTATAGAAATGGACAATTGAGTGGAATGTCTGGAGTGATGAAATTAAACATACCAGGGCTTTTCACCTATGAATGAAGTTTTAACACATAGACTTGACATAGCTTTGACTTGTTTATTTTACTAACACTTTGACTGTTTAAGCATTTTCATAGTTACACCACAATTTCCTTTCTCTCTCAATATAATGAAATAATAATGATTACAACCACCACCAACATTAAAATGACTTTGTTGAATCAAACCCTTTAAAACAATGATTTAGTTTGTCTTTGTAATGACATATCAGCTTTTTAAAATGTTCTTTTTATTTTATTTGCTGGAGTCTCACTATATTATTTAATCATATTGGGGATAGTGAATATCACTGCACAGTCTCTAAGCCGGTGCCTGTCACCTGATTGGTAACACATGAATCTCTATTGAATGAAATTTGATGAAGAAAACATTTATTTTGTAATGCTAGATTAAAAGTAAGATGTCACAAAATGTTATATAGAAGAAGTCAGTCAAGATCAAGTACATCCTATATAATTCAATTTTATGAAGTTCAAGAACAAGCAACATTTATATATGGTGATAGATATCAGTTTAGTGGTTTATCTCTGGAAAGGGTTTTGACTGGAAGGGTCAAAAGGAAGCCTTTTGGGGTACTGAAAATGTCTTTGATCTTATGCTTTGTGCATATTAAATTATGCCTAAAAATAAATCATAAAACAATACATATGTAGAGTTACTGATAAATTTTAAATATGTGTGTGGGAGCGTTTAATTACTTTGGAGAACATTCAAGCATATTAAAGGTCTTTTTGTCTTAGATGCTGCAGTTATGGGTCATTATATCTTTATATCATATATTTTATAATTTTCTATTATGATTACATATATACTTTAATAAATGAAGCCAAAGATTTTATCATTGTATCACAATACCTATGAAGTCTTATACAGAGTTTGTGCTCAAGAAAAACGAGCACAATTATTTGACCAGGAATAGAGCTGTTATTCTGAGTCAGAGGTTTTGAGCAGAAATAGATATTTCAGTTCACTTCATATATTTGTGTTTTGGATAAATGTCTACTTTCTTCTCCATAGTACCCTTAGTGCCTAGAATAGTTCTTGACACAGAGTGGGATGCCTATTAAATATTTGTTAAATGAGTGAATGAATCTCATGCACACTAAAATTATTACAACGAGCTTAAGTATAACTTGAAGCAGAACTCAAGTGTCCTCTACCTGTAAAGAAATTGTGTTTGTCTCTACTCAGATATGTAGTGAATAAAAAATGAGGCATTCTCTTAAAGAAAAGCCCTCCTAGTTTCAATAGCAAGCCATGTAGCATAGCAAGAATAAGGAATGGGAATTAACACCTGACAGATTCATTTGAAATCCTGATTTTGTCACATTGTCTTTTTGTGAAGTTTGCCTGGCTGCCCAAATATTCAAGTCCAATTTTCTTTATCTGCAAAACAGAAATGCTTCTGAAATTGAAGTAGATGATAAGAGTCAGCTCCTACTAAGCATTTGCTATGTACATTCTCTGTGCTAAAAGCATTGCATATGTTACCATATTGCTTGTATGCAAAGTGTATGAATTACTTAGCATAAAGCTCAATAAAAATACATTTCTTTTTTATGGCAATTCAATTCTTAAGACCATTCCAATTAACTTTCTACATATTTTCTATTGTCTAATTTCTTTTCTTTGGGTTTTGTAAATTATTTTAGATTGTACTTTGTTAGCATTTCCCTAAAGACTTTAAATTTCTTAAAGGAATGAACCTTTTGCTTGCTGAGTGGTATAAAGTTCAACGAATTACCAAATCTTAGCATGGTCAGTGATGACATGTAATCTTTCCCACAATAAATGCAGTATTTCTCTAATGCTGACACATTTGATGGATTTAGGATATAGGATTTCTTTGAGATAGGGTCTTGCTGTGTGGTCCAGGCTGGTCTTGAAATCCTGGGCTCAAGCTATCCACCTGCCTCAGTCTCCTGAGTATCTGGGACCACAGGCACACACCACCATGTCTGGTGGTTTTATACTTTGAGTGAAGCAGAGTTATTCTCTTCTGAGATGCCAAGTTCCATTTTTTGACAACTCTGTGCCTTCCACTCTTAGACCATTCTTCTTTTCTCTGAAACAACATAGTTCTCTGACAAGCTGGAGATGGTTGCATATGAAAATCCCCATAAATTGATCATAAAAATAACAAATAGGGCAGTGATAGCTCTATTCTATAAATTGAAACTTTGTAGGGAGTGGCATATTCGATTTAAGAGTTTTGACTCAGAGAAAGGTAAAGATAGTGGAATCTGGAATAGGTTCTGACAGGGAACAAGGGTGGTTGATTAAAAAAAAGTAGAAGAATTTCTTAACTTCCAGGGACTGATGCCAACATAGGAGATGTCTTGGCTAAGAAAGTGGAGAAGTGACATTTGCAGAGAAGATGCCATGGAAGAGAAAGACAAACATACAGAGCCTCCTCCTTGAAAGTAGGTTTGAGAAAGGCGACGGGTTGAGTGGATGGATTCAGGGACTCTAGTCACACTGACAGTGCCAAAACCGATAGGAACTGATGTCCCTGGAATTTCTCTATAGTGAGGGGACTATCAGTTCCTTGTGGAGTGTCTGCTTTGTGTCAGCTTCTCTGCTAGGCATTTGGAGGAGTTACTTCATTTAGTATTCGGAGCAGCTTCCGTGTTAGGAGTCATTATCCCAGATGAAGAAGCAGAGGCTGAGGGAGATGAGGTTGGGGGAAAGAAGAGAAAAAAGCACAGAAACTTTCCTCCTTTGGAACACAAATGAGAATGAGGCATGAGTTTTTTAAAAGTACTGAGATTTCTCTCTACACCCCCTCCCAGCTTTTTTTAATGTCCTCAAAAGGCTGGGATTAGGAATCCTCCCACAGTCCATGTCTCCTGAGAACTTACATAGCACTGCTTCTGATTAAGCTAACAGATTAGACCCAATGGCATAAGGCACAGCTTCTCTCCTTTGAGAAAGAGCAAGTAAGAATGAAGTGTTAGATTGCAAAGCTAATTATACATTCTGCTCAAGTGTCAACCATCTGTTGCAATTGTTTAAAAAGCAGACATAAGTCAACTGTTGGGGCGGGATGTTTATTGTTATGAACACACAGGAAGCTTTCAACACCCGTGGAGAACCCTTGATCTACCACGTGCCTGTAGGCTGCAGTGAGATTCTACTGATGTCTTGAGAAACCCACCTTTTCAAGGGAGGGTAAGTGATAGCTCCAGGTAGCTGAAGATTAAGGACCAGTCACAGAGACTCCTTCAGCACTGGAAAATACCTTAAACATTATGTGATCCACACTCAGTGTACAGATGGGAAAACAGAGATACAGTGAAGGCAAGGCACTACCTATTACTTATAATCTTACAATTTTCTGCAAAAATTTTGTGTCTGCACATACAGTCCTCTTTAAAGGAAAGGGTGGAACACTATTTTTTTTCTCTGTACTTCATGGATAGTATAATACTCAATGCAGAAAAATAAAGGAAACTTCTTCTGAACATCGGAAAGTCAACAAAGAGGAGGAAGTTGTCCAAGGGTGTGCTGCTAGTAATGGTCAGGGTCATTTGTAAAATGTTGTAAAAATATAATTAGTTGTAGTGTGGATGAAGGTCAGGATGCACAGAGAAAGCGGCACATTCCCTCCTACGCCAGAGTCATACTGTTCTTTTCCTTATCAATTTCTTTATTGAATAAGCTGGAAGTTCTACCAAACTGAGGCTGCCCATAATTTTCTTTGTTCAGAACAACTGGAATGAGGCTGAAAGTTATTTCCACGTACAAAATGGTAGTCAATTGACATCCAACAATAAGGAACACTAACTCAAACCAGAAATAACATTTTCTTCTGATTCATTCTATTTCTGAGTGAATAATGAAGTAATTTTGATAAAAGCAAAGTTTGCCTTTTTGTATTAATGAATATATTTAGTTTCTGAGACAATCAAGGGGAGATTATTGTAGGCATCATGGGGAGGACTTCCACCAGCCCAGTTGCATTGGAGTCCGCAATCACCGTGTAGAGGGGGGAAGCATTCTCTTGCATCCCTGGCTTCAGAACACTCACCAGAGACATGCATTTCACTATCAGCATGTCACAGTGCATAGACTGAGTTAGCTTTCATTGATTTCAATGAAAGACAACTTCCATGTTTCTTTTTGTAATTCTATAATTGGTTTTTAGTTTCACCATCACTAGCTGCATGTCCATGCACAACTTGCTTCTCTCTTTGTTATGTTCCCATGCTGAGAAGAACTTTCCTCTTCTCTTTTCTATGAAAAATTACAAAATTCCTTCACTTGTTCTTCATGAGACCTATTACCCAGACTCTCGGACTGTTTCCTGTGGAAGCATTCCTGTGGTCAGTGACCTATGAAAATAACATTCTCAGATTTGGCCAATGGAATTTCTGAAGAATAAGTGATGGTTCTAATAACACCTTGCCACTGAGTTCCTATTTAATTGAATCACACTCAGGGAGTCAGGTAAGAATAAGAAGTTGTTTCAGATTAATTACTTTTCCTCAAAACTAGACATGATTTTAACTTAGGACTTCAGTTGGCTGCTGAGTCTTTCTTTTATAATTTTCCCCCTATTTTCATATTCAAGTCTTGGGCATTGGGTCCTGGGTCAACAGAGGAATACCTGACTACAATTTTCCAGACACCTACAGAGTCATTTGCAGCCATTTCCACCACTTTTTCAAAGAGAGTGAAATGGGCACTACTTTTCAACGTGAGGTGTGGCTGATGAAGCTCAGTAGAGCTTCTGCCTTTGAAATTAGATTGGTGATTTTTTTTTTTTTTGAGTCAAAAGGAGTGGTCACTGAGGTTCATACAAGGACAACTTTAAGGTGTTTAAAAAATACTACCCCCTCTTGGGGTTTGGAGTTGAAGATTTCTCAGTGGGACTTAACTGGAAATTAGGTATCTTCTTACAGCTTAGAGAGAAAATAAATGAAAAAAAATATTGCAAGAAAAGTCACTGTTTTTTTTTTTTTCCACTTGATTTTCTTTACATTTCGTTCTGATGTCAGAGCTGCTGTGGCTGTATTAATGCCTCAACCTCACGATTATTTTTACCTTGTTTTCTTTACTGTTCTTACAATGTGAGGACCATATCGTTTCCTCACACAAATACTGCTCAAATGACCACCTCACTCCCTCACCCAGGGGAATGCTACCCTTAGTCTCTATGCTTTTAATATCAAGAAAAATAAAACTATCAGTGTATCTTTTTTATTTAGTAGCATTTATTTGCTACTACCCTCTAAAGATTTAAAGTGCATTTTAACAAACAAAAAACAAAACAAAACAAAAAATATATATGATAAAATAATGAAAAACAAAATGAGAGTAAGAAAACAGGGATAAGAGGAAATATTATTGAGAATAGAAATTCAAAATCATGGTGAAAAATGAAATTAAGGGTTCTGCCACATATGGCCACTTTCCCACCTCCAAGTTGGCCTCAATTTTGTGGAAAGCTAAGCATTATAATTTATATAGTTTTCATCATGGAAAGGAACAAGATTAATTATTTTATCTTGAGCGTTTTCATCCAGATCTTTATTATAGTTGATGTGCAATGTCCCGGTTTTATTTTGCATTCTCTTAATTAGAGTGAAAATATATTACAGTTAATGTTAAAAGTAGTTTGTGTTTCAGTAAAAATACATAATATGACAAATAACAAGTCACAAGGAGTGAATAGGAATGAGAGAATGCACGTAGCTCAAATCCATGTAACTAAATTTCTCCAAATTTTCTCAACAGTAGCCTTTGTTGTTAGCAATGTGTTGCGATACCATAAGGAGGACTCACAAATTAATGTCATCAGAAAGTTCAGATGAGTGTGATCGCCTAACTGCCCCATCTAGGGCAATGTGACCTTCACATACTGAGTTAGTCCTGTTGCAGACTAGAAACTCCAGGAGCTCCAGGTAAGGAGTGTCTGCCCTCCTTCTGATCTTGCTCCTCAGCCTGAGTAACTGGGATCCGGTCTTTTCTGGTATTCTGGCTAAAAACTGGGTCACTACCTTAGAGCAATGTCTAGTTATCCCTTCTCTTAACTGGATGATATGTTTTGCTTTCATCATACTTCTTAGGCACTCTAATTTTTGCCCTAAATCCTGTTCCTGTGGTTTGTCATCTGCTTTGACCTTTGCCATGAGTGTTCTTGATATAATACCAGCCAGATCAATTCATCTGCTTAGTAGCTGTAGCACTGACTTCCCTTTTTTCGCTTCCTCCTCCAGGGATATTTGAGGAATAGTTTGGTCTGCAGGTCTCCACCCCTAACCATCTGAATTATTCAAATGTCAACCCAGTTAAATTCTAGTAATAAATGTTCATCTCTGGATGATTTCTTTTTCTTTTAATCAATCATTAGAATCTTATTACTTTACAGAATGGTTCTAACTATAAACAGATGTTTTTACCAGGAGCTCTCCCTCAGGAAGCTCGGATGTTTTGGCAGTTCTTTCTTTTCTTTTGTTTTCTTCCTTTCCCTCCTCCGGTCAATGTATTAGTCATCCTCCCAGGAGAATTTTGAAATCATGGGATTCACCCCAACGCACCTTTATCAAAAATCTATTTTATTTTCTGCAAATTTATGCCCAGGCCCTTTTCATACACTTTACATTATTTCATCTCCAAAAAAGTCCTTATAAAATTGCTATTACTAGTATCTCTGTTTTACAAGTGATAAGAATGACAAACAGAAAGCTTATGCTATTTGCCCAGGGTCATAGAATTAGTCAATGACAGATACGGACTTGGACTTATAAATTTCTTCTACTTTCTCTCTTAGGGGCCAACGTTATGCAAATATTTTAATACAGTGTTTCTGTTTAAAAGTATGATTGTTTCTTATGAATTCAAACTGATGCATTTCAGACTAGTAAGTAGCTTTATATTTCAAAGATGAAATCCAAAATCAACTGGCTCAAATATATTATATGTTAATAGTCAAAGTACTCCTGTTGAAAATGTCAAATTTTGTGTTCGGTTACAGGGAATATGGAATTCCTAGAGAAGGAACCAATGGGGTATTTTTTCCACAAGTTTTATTTGAAGGCCTGATGTTGCATTTTATTTCTTTTTAATTTTTTTAAATTAATAGATTTAGGTGTACAGTGGTTTTCAGTGATATGAATTAACTGTGTAGTGATGAAGCTTGGACTTTTAATGTAGCCATCACCCGAATGGTGTACATTGTACCCAACAGGTAGTGTTTTTAACCCAAACCCTCCTCCACCCTCCCTGATTCTGAGTCTCTAAAGGCAATTATACCACTCCGTATGCCTCTGTCTACCCGGAGCTTAGTTCCCATTTACCAGTGAGATCATGCAGTAATTGGTTTTCCATTCCTGAGTTACTTTACGTAGGATAATAAACTCCAGCTCCATCCGAGTTGCTACAAAAGACATTATTTTGGTTTTAATGAAAGAGCAAGGTGAGGCACATGGTGGCTCACACCTGTAATCCCAGCACTTCGGGAGGCCACGGTGGGAGGACTGCTTGAGCCCAGGAGTTCAAGAGCAGCCTGGGCAACATAGTGAGACTCCGTCTCCACAAAAAATCCAAAAAAAAAAAAAAAAAAAAAAATTATCCAGGCATGGTGGTGCACGTATAGTCCCAGCTACTTGACAGGCTTAGGCGGAAGGACTGCTTGAGCCCAGGAACAAAAGTTGCATTAAGCTGAGTTTGTGCCTGTGCACTCCAGCCTGAGTGACAAAGTGAGACCTGTCTCAAAAAAAAAAAAAAAAAAAAAAAAAAAAAAAAAAAAAAAATATGAGTAGTCTTCTACGGTGTACATATACCACATTTTCTTTATCTGCTCCTCAGCTAAAGTTAGATTGGTTCCATGTCTTTGCGATTGTGAATTGTGCTGCTATAAACATACAGATGCAGATGTCTTCTTGATATAGTGACTTCTTTTCCTTTGGGTAGATGCCCAGTAGCGAGATGGCTGGATTGAATGCATAGTTTAGTGCTCTGAGAAAACTCCATACAGTTTTCCATAAAGATTGTACTAATTTACCTTCCCACCCACAGTGTATGTGTTCCCTTTTCACTGCATCTGCACCAACATCTATTGTTCTTTGACTTTAATTCCGACTGGAGTAAGGTGATATCTCATTACAGTTTTAAATTACATTTCTTTGATGATTAGTGATGTTGAACATTTTTTCATAAGTTTGCTGGACATTTGTATATCTTCTTTTAAAAAATGTCTTCTGTGTCATTTACCTATTTTTTAAATGGATTATTAATTTTTTTCTTGCTGATGTGAGTTCCTTGCAGATTCTTGGTCCTAGTCCTTTTTCAGATGTAAAGTTTGCAAATATTTTCTTCCATTCTGTAGGTTGGCTGTTTACTCTGTTGATTATTTATTTTGCTGCACAGAAGCCTTTTACTTAACTCTTATTTATCTACTTTTATGTTTGTTGGATTTGTTTTCAGAGTCTTAGTCATAATTTCTTTCGTATGCCAATGTCCAGAGAAGTTTTTCATAAATTTTCTTCTAAAATATTTAATGTTTTGGTCTTATACTTAAGTCTTTAATCCATTTTGAGTTAATTTTTGTATATGGTGAGAGACAGAGATCCAGTTTCATTCTTCTGCATGTGGCTATTCAATTTTCCCAGCACCATTTATTGAATAGAATGTTTCATCCCTAGTGGATATTTTTGCCTGCTTTGTCAAAAATTAGTTAGTTGCGTGCATTTTGCTTTATTTTTGGTTTCTCTGTTCTGTTGCGTTGGTCTATGAGTTATTTTTACACCAGTCTCATGCTGTCTTGGTTACTATAACCTTGTTAAGTTATATGAAGTTAGGTAAAGTGATATACCTCTAGATTTGTTCTTTTTGCTAGAGATTGTTTTGGCTATTTGGGTTCTTTTTTGGTTCCGTACAAATCTTAGATTGTTTTCTCTAGTTCTGTGAATAATAACATTGGATTTTTGACAGGAGTTGCATTGAATCTGCAGATTGCTTTGGGCAGTGTGGTCATTGGCCAGCTCCCCAGTGGGAATGTGTGTCATCACTGAGACAGTCTCTGTCCTATTCAGGCTCTGGAGACTTACAGCTTTCTGTCTGACTCACAGTACAAGTTGCTGCTCACTGCTCCTTTCAAATAAGTTAAAGTTTCTTTCACTATTTCTGTTGAGTTCCCACGTTCTTCTTGGATGAAAGATCACCAAGTGACTCTCTACACATTATCTTTCTCTTTCCAAGTTTTGAGGCATGTTAACCAAGCCTCTAATCTAACATCTTAAAAATGCATTTTATTTCTAATTCTGGTTTCTTCTGGTCTGCTCTGTACCTTGCCCAGGGTTAGGCACACATCAGAAAGATGTCTTTGGCACTCTCCCTCCAACAGTGAACAGCTAAATGGCAAAAGTTGTTAAGGTGGGAAGACTCATCTCTGACCAGTCTGTTTTATTCCCTAGGTCTGGAATTCTGCTTTTGTCTCCATGACCAAAGTACGAATTCATCTTTTACAGGAGAGTTGTATTCTGAAAACCTTGCAGTTAAATTTTTTGTGGGGCCAGTTGTTTTGCCAAACTATAAAAACAATTCCATTTCAGGAATAGAAGTTTCCTGCCATGGTTGAAATGCTGCTCTGCTCTGAAGATAGCACTATTTAGAACCATGGGATTTCACCATTTGACCTACTTTGTGGATTACTCCATGTTAGGGATGGTTCACTAATCGTGCAAGGCCCTGGAGGCTGACAGGAGCTAGGAGAGGGGGGAGGGAGGATTTTCTACCCTCAACAGCACTCTGCCTCTCTCAGTTACTGGGATGTGCCCAGATCCAAAGGAAATTCATCCAAGAAACCATGAACTCTTCATTTGCTTTATCACCTTAGGTATAAGTTGTTCCATTTTTCTTTTATATGTTCATTCACTCTCTTCATTTTCCTTTCTCTGACCTATAACTTATTTTCTTTTCCATTTTAATACCAACAAAATCCACAAAACAATGATTTTTTTTAACCCTGAATCCTATAGCTTTTGCTGCATCTCTTCTCTTGGTTTACTGCTAAGTTGTTGAATGCCTAGTGGAAAACTTGAAGTTTCTGTGTTCTTTCATGTTATTCACCCTGTTTAGCTACGTACTTCATTACCCTCTTAGAAGCATTCTGAATCTATTCCTCAGTGCACAGAGTCCCAAATACTATCTGTCCTTATATCAGAAACATTAATACTGTTAAGTCTTCTTAAAATGTCCTTTTGTTTGAAAATCTTACCAACTGTGGTTTACTTTGCATGTTTTTTTGTTTTTGTTTTCTTGTCTATTTCTGAAAATAAAGAGTGAGCTTTCTGAACTCAGTAAGCAGAGACTTGGGTTTGAATTTCCATTGATTAAGTTACCAGCCACATACTCTTGGACAATTTATTTATTTATTTATTTATTTATTTATATTCCCTGAGCACCTGTTATCAATACAATTTTATTGCTACTATTGTTGTTACCATTATCATTCTTCTTTACATTTCCCAAAGTTCTTCTTCTTTTCTTAAATTTAGCTTCCCCTTTGGTTGAATCTTGGCTCTTCATCTTGTACATATACCCTTGCTTATCTTTAACGAGTATGTATATTCTGGTAACTCTCAGCCTGTATCTTTGGTTTCATTTTATTCTATAAATTCTACACTTTTATATGTGACAGCCTAGTAGACAACTCCCACTGCTCCTAGCACATATAGCAGCAAAATGAAATATATTAAAAAAAAAATAAGTAACAAGGAACAAACACATAATAATAAGAAAATCACATAAATTTACTCTGCCACCTGTGTTAAAATCTGGGAAGCATCTTAGACTCCTTCCCATGCCTGCATCTAACTCACCTGTAGATTTTAACAAAAAAAAAAATTCTGTAGATTTTAATAAATTAGACTCTTTCTCCATTTTCATTCCTGGAGCCTGAGTTCTTATCTCAGCTGGATTAGCACAAAAATTTTATCAACCATTCACACCCTTCTCCATCCTCTATCCTAAGGTCAATCTTATGAGAGTAATCTTTTCCAAACTATAGTAAAAAATGCATAAATAAATAATATCATGTGTCTCCCCCATCTAAAACTCCTTTAGGGTCTATATTGCTTATAGGACCCATTCCCAGCTACTTAGCCTGGCTTAGAGGGTCATGCTCTGAGTCCTATCTACTCTTACTTAGAGGTTGCATGGTATAATTTTTAAGAATAGGCTCCAAAGTCATCTTATCTGGGTTTAAAATGTGCCTTCACCTCTTCCTCCCCATCATCTTGGGGACATGGGATAGGCGTCTCCTGTTTAACCCTCCGAATCTATATGTCACCCTTCACCTGCTCTGCCAATTAGCTCCCCTGCACTCTGGAGCCACCTAGCTCCCCAGCCATGCGGTGCCACTCAGATTTGGCCATTGAAAGCCACCTGCAGGACCTCCGCAGGACACCAAGAGAGTTCTCCTTCCCTGCTGGGCTGCACGGGTTGATAGTGCCTGTCTACTGATGGCCACAGCTCCAATTAGATAGACTTCTCCTATTTCTTCTTTCTGGGTTCTGATAATTGCCTTCTCTTCTTTATGGACTGAGGATCATAGCATCTTTTTCCATATTACCACAGCCCCATGGTACTGTACCATCCATGTTGACTTCCCTAAACCCATGGTTTTCAAATTTCAGAGTGCATCAGAATCATCCAGAGGGATTTTAAGAAGAGAAATTGCTGGACCTTATTCCCAGAAATTGGGATTTTGTAATTCTGGGATAAGGCCTGATAATTTGCATTTCTTACAAATTCTCATATGATGCTGACAGTGCTGGCCTAGGGAACCACACTTTGAGGACCATTGGCTTAAACTATGCTCACAGCTTGATAAATAGTCCCTTTATTACACACTCCGGAATCATCCAGTTTGAATGTTCTGTGAATTCACCAACTGAATTGACATGCCACTAAACTCTAGAACTCAGCTTTCTAATCTGCTAAATAAGATAAATAGTAAAATTGTTCCAGTGTCACAATTCAATGGAAAGATGAAATGAGAAAATGGGTGAACAGTATATGGCACGAACCAAGAGCTCCAGATGTACTAGCTATTGTTACCAAGTTGCAAAGTCTCATTCTCACCTGCTTTCCCAGGCATACCCTGTATTTCAGCCAAATGCAAGTAATTAAAATTGCTCAAAAACAAACTCTCACATTTCTATGGATACCATGGTTAATGTAGGTGCTTTAGCCTGAAGTACTCTCTGGCAGCTTTCCTGCCTCTTATATTTGTAATTTAATGCTTCAGGACTCAATTCAAGACTCCAGTGCATTCTTAGAATGAATGCTTTCACTTTCACTTCCTGATGCCATCGTTCTTTTATCCTAATTCGGTTTTAGTCTTGTCACAGGACATTGTTTTCATGCCATTTTTCCCCACTACACTGTTGTGGGTAGCGATAGTGTCTTATACATGTTGGTAACCACAGTTCCTTGTCTAATACCTGAAGCAGAGTAAATGTTCAATAAAGTTGAGTCAAATGAATGCATGAATTATTTCTAGGCTTTGTTTCCTAAGAGTGACCATGTTATTTAGTTTTGCCTATGACACTCAGAAAAATAGAAACCCAAACCCAAAATGTCAGAAACCATTAGTACTGTAGTGGCAATGTGCACCTTTACTGTCACTATTTCCCATTATCTGAATAAGACAGCACAAGGAAACAGATGGTTTGGGAAGGCATAAAATAAACATGAGTAACACAAAACCTGCCATTCAATAACGCTAATCACACCACAGATTTTGGACAGTGACGTCTTCTCCACTTGCTAATAAAACTATTGTGAAACATATGTTCTGGGAAAAGTGAAAATAGATAAAAGAAAGTTAGAAAAATTTCAACCCTGCCACTTGCTTTAAAATACTTGTCTTCCTGGGATGCTTTGCTACAAATTCAGTGAGTATACATTAAAACTTCTCCATTTCAGAAGGCTCTCATACCATATACAACCCTTCTATCACTTACTTTAAAAACCAACCTGTGCTTTCTCTAAAACCCTGTCATTTTTTGTTTGTAAAAGTATTTCATATTCTAAGGCTGACATGATTTGCATAGGTCCAGGTTTCTTATTTTGTGCAGATATGACAGCTTTTCAACAAAAATATTTTGAAGCCATTATGTAGAATTATTATTTTATGGCTTTTCTAAAGGTTCGTTTTGACTTTTAAAAGTTTTATACTTTTGCATGTTTAGAATTTCAACCTTCAAATAGACACATCAAAAGAATCAGTGGAATTTTTGATTCTATGCAGAAAGTTTTGTAATATAATGTATTTGAAATAAAAGTAGTATGACCCATTTCTGTACCAGAGAACATGGCATCAGGTCAGTTTCACTATTGGAAAGCATCATATGTAATTTTCCCTTATTACATTTTCACCTTAGTCAAGTCTCCACTTGTTGCTCCAGTTAAAACCCTGGATTTTGAATGTCATATCATTTTTAAAATTTATAAAATATAATATCTGAAATCATTTAGTATTTGAATATTTTTAACTCAAATATATTTGACTCTTAGAAAAAAAGATACTTGATAATAATCCAAACACAGTACTTTTTTGTTGGATCCAAGTTAAATTCTTCTGAATTCAGCCCACAAATACTTGGCACTACTTAAGTCTCTGGGTAGAATGTAAAAACTGGCTCATCCATCAAATATTTATTTGGTACTTTCTGTATTCCAGGCGTTGTGCTTGGCCCTGGTGGTACAAAGAAGAATGTCAGATTCGTATCACTTGTTTTCTTGGGTTTACCAGAAATCATTGTGAATTGAAGGAGGCAGGTCCTTAGAGAAGTGGCTAAGGCTCAATGAGAAGTCAATAGGAACTAAGTGTTACAGAAATGCAGAGAATGGAGGGATGGACTGAGAGAGAGTCAGAGAGATTATTCAGTTAAATTGAGAGGCACCAGTGGGAGATTACTCATGGAATCTGAGAGCAGAGACTTACAGACACAGGAAATCATACTGAACAGCATGCAAAACATGGAGAAGTGAACTCCCATGTACTTTGAGACAACATCAGACTTTAAACTCCACAAGTAAGTGGCTGTGTATAGTTCATGTTCCATTTTAACCTAGCTAAATGTGTCTAGCATAGTGCTTAGCATATTTTTATTGGACATGAAATACTAAATGAAAGAGTAAATGAATGATTAAACTACAGCTTTTGTCCTGTGATAGTGAAAGAGGTAGTGAGTCCTCAAACTAATTCTGGCCAGGCATAGTGGCTCAAACCTGTAATCCCAGAACATTGGGAGGCCTAGGCAGGAGGATCATTTGAGGCCAGGAGTTGAAGACTAGCCTGGGAAACATAGTGAGACCCAGTCTCTATAAAAATAATAAATTAGCTTGGTGTGGTGGTGTGCACCTGTAGTCCTAGCTGTTTAGGAGGCTGAGGCAGTAGAACTGCTGGAGCCCAGGAAGTTGAGGTTGCAGTAAGTTGTGATTGTACCACTGTACTCCAGCCTGAGTGATAGAGTGACGCCGTGCCTTAAAACACACACACACACACACACACACACACACACACGCACCTCAGTAGGTTGGGAGTTTGTTGGAGTATGTGTTATGATAATTACTTAGGATTTTGTGCTGCAGGATATGAAGGATCATTATGGCTAAATATTGAATCAAACTAAACTCTGAACTGATTAATACATTCTTCTTTCAAATAAATATTTATTGAGCATCTACTGTGTACAATTGAAGTGCAACTAAACTCTGCCTTCTGTTCTCCTGAAGTAGTCATTCTAATTAGTATTATGACAATAAACAGGTATAAAATAACATAAATGTTCCAATTATAATTTGTAGTAAGTATTATGAACCAGAAAGTCAGCCAATTACCTCTGCTTGCCGAATCCTACCAGCTTCCTATTTTGTGAATAAAATGATACTGTTACACACCCATGGTTTCTCTTTACATAGTGTCTGTGGCTGCTCTCAGGTTATGGTGACAGAGTTGAATGAGTGTGATAGACACCTTAGGACCTGCGAAGCCTAAAATATTTCTACCTGGGTTTTTGCAGAAAGAGTTTGTCAACCCTCAACATAAATGAAACAAATGAGGAGCAGAGATGAAAACAAACAGAGAGTAGACCACGCCAGACAGGGTTCCAGAAATGACCTTGGTAAGCAGGTGACATGTAGGCAAGGGTATGAAGGATGAGCAGAAGTCAGCCACATGGAGATAGAGAGGGGACCCCGGAACAGGCAATAATGTGAGCGAAGGCCAAAGGTTCGAATGGCCTTAGCCTGTTTGGTGTCCTCAGATATGAGCAATGTAACTTGGGGACATGATCAAACAGAGAAAGGGGTTGTTATCAGATGATATTAGAGATAAATCAGATTTATCTCTCTATCAATCTGTCCATCTACTTCTCTATGGAGATAAACCTTGATGGGATTTTAAAAAATCAGCTTAAAAACAACTCATGCAGACCTTAGCCTATCAGTAAACACTTCTTGGATTTTCACTATGAATATTGTTAATAGACATAACGGGTATACTGATGACAAAGATAGGCTCTTCTCCAACAGTGGCAATAAAGCTGGCATGAAGAAGGTTATTTGTGAGGCAAAGCCAATTAAATCTGCATTTACGCTGATTTTGCAGTGATTCTAGAGTGATTTTTTTTCTTTTGAATGGCAGAGCTGGCAAAATGCTAACAAATTCAATGTACCATGCACCACATGAAGCCCAGAGAGTATTTCTAGAAAATGATGATGGTTTTCTAAACTAGTTGAAAAGGGGAGGGTTATTTTAGCCCTAATGCACTCCACTATATCAAGTTGTTTGCTTGAATTATTTATGTGTGTATTGCGATTTTTAAACGGGAGCATCAGAGACACTTAAGCCACTGAGAAGTTAAAGACCTTGCAGGTCGTTCAAGGAGAATGTTAACTAGGGCAAGCGGCAGTGGCTGGAGAAATATGTCCAATCTACTTCACAAGTCACCGGGGCTTGGCTGTCAGTACCAGATATGAAGATGGATTCGGCTATTTTTCAACTCCATGAAGTGAGGCACTTACTACCCTTACCCCAAGCCTCAGTTTCCAAATCTCTAACCTTGGGATCATACATTCTGGATTAGAATTTACTGTAAGATTTAGTAATATGCCAAAATAATGTAATATATAGTAAATATAATGAATTCTAACTATTGCTATGATTATTACTGTTATTTTACTCCAGAAAAATCCAATAAGCATAAGAATGCAAACTCAATACTAGGAATTTCACTGGGTCCAGAACACCTTGGTTCTTGTGGTGCTGAAGAAAAAATAAATCCCACATAACTTAAAATCTATGGGGAGAAGGCCAGTGTTTTTTGAATATCCACGAGTGCTTGTTAAAATACTGTGTCCTAAGCCCCATTCTAAAATTCACTGAATCAGAATCTTCTAGGGAACAGCTAGAAAGCTACTTGTTTAACAGATAACCACGTAATACAAATTGTTTGATATTATTCAGTGATCATCCATGCAGACAAACACATATATGAATTCCTGCATTAAGAGAAGCATAAATAAAATGCATTAGGAAATCCAAGGTGGGAAAAATACCCCTAAATAAAGTCCTAATTTTCTGGCTCTGAGAATGTATTTAGGAAAAAGACAATTGTTATATACAATTAAAAATAAAATGAGTGAGACTAAATGATAAAATATATCTGAATCAAAACACAAGCGTTAAATCTGAATAATAAAATACTTATTTTCAGGTAAACTTCTTCTAGGATTTGCAATTGAGAAATCAATTTTCTCATCAGCTAAAATATCATGAAATTTCAGTCACAGATGCCCTGTGAGAAGAGGGAGTATGTTTTGCTCAAATCTAAATAGTAAAATACAGCAAGCAAACAAAGACCTGCCCTTAACATGTATCATGACATGGTTGCCCCACTTTCCAGGAAGGAATATGCCACAGGAAGTCAGATGTTAACATATTAAGGTCTCGCAAAGTTCTGACAGTGCTGAGGTCAACATAGCCATTGGGAATAAGAATACGCAGCCCAGATTTTTTTTTAACTTCTATTTTTAGGCTCAGGAGTACATGTGCAGATTTGTTGTATAGGTAAATTGCACTTCATGGGGGGTTGGTGTACAGATTATTTTGTCACCCTGGTAATAAGCATAGTATCTGATAGTTTTTTAATCCTCTCCCTTCTCCCACCCTACACCCTCAAGTAAAAACCTTGGTGTCTGTTGTTTGCTTTGTGTCCATGTTTTCTCATCATCTCATCATTTTGATGATGTTTTCATCACAAGTAAGAACATGCGATTTTTGCTTTTCTATTCCTGCATTAGTGTGCTTAGAATAATGGCCTCTAGTTCCATCCATACTGTTTAAAAGGACATAATCTTATTCTTTTTCATGACACCACGGTAATTAATGGTGTATATGTATTTTCTTTATCCTGTCTTCCACTAATGAGCATTTACATTGATTCCATATCTTTGCTCTTGTAAGTAGTGTTGCAGTGAACATACATGTGCACATATCTTGATGGCAGAATGACTCATATTCCTTTGGGTATATACCTAGTGAAGCAGACTTTGGTTATATACCTAGTGAAGCAGATACCAGAGGTTCATTGTCTCACAGCCAAGGAGATAAAGGATGTGGACAAACAAAGGGTGAGGTTTAGAGTAGAAATTTAATAGGTGAAGGAAAGAGAATAGTTCTATGCTACAGAGAGGGGCTCCAGAAAAATGGGTTGTTGTTTCAAAGTTTGGATACAGAGGCTTTTATAAGAAACCCATAGTGGGTTGGGCACCTCATTTGCATAAGGCATGCATTTCTGGTAGTTCCACCCCATCCTCTTAGTGTGCATGTGGGCTCTTAGCTTGAGTTACTCCATGTTGCTTTGTTCCCTTTACTGTGCATGTGTCAGGAGACAAAATTTTCCATTGCGGGCATGTGTGGGAAAGTCGCCTGTGTAGCCTTTCTCATCTATGTGCCTGTGGGGATGTCTTAGGCAAGCCCCCCTGGGAAAGTTCCCTTATCTGTGCCTGCAGCTTGATTTTTCAGGCTATTCTTTTGTTTGAAAGAATTTAACCAAGGACCTGCTCTAAAACTAGGACCCACCCTGTCTCCCTGATGGGTTTCTTCCTTTCTCCTCTCTCGATTGTTAGCCCAGATCTTAAAACCCATCTGAACAGCCCAAAGTCACATCTGGGGACAAATACACAGAAAAAAAAAAAAAGCAGATCTTGAACTTTATTCTATGAAGAAAAGTCAGATAAAATAGCCGTGGTAAGAGGTAGTTGTAGCCAAAGCAGTAGAGGTAGAAAGGCAATGGTGAAGCAATGATGGATTACACACTTACTATAATATACTACCAAAATCTTGAGTGCAACATCTCCATTAATCATCTGCCATCTTTTGCATGGATCCTAATGTTGTCTCCATTTTACAGAGGAAGAAAATCAGCTGGGCTCCAATCAAGTACATTTCATTAGGTCAAAAGCTTATAAGTGGTTATGCTGAGATTTGAACCCATGTTTTCTAACCTCTAACCTTATTTCAATTTAAAATTGCATCTCAGGAAGTAGGAATGAGAAGTCTGATTCTATTTCTTGTTGTTTGACTGTGGACAGCTTTTAGACTCATCTCCTTGTTCTCCACATCTAAAAAAACACAAGCAAGCTTTCTTCTCTTGGCCCGCATAGGAAATTAAAATCGTGCACATCACTGCCCACCTGGAACTCTCACTGTGGGACCCATCCTTTAACAATAAAAACCCAAACTGTTACCCACAAAAGGGTGAATTCAATAACGTGCTTGCAGTGACAATCCAATGACCACAACCAAGGAGGATTTAACAAGGAGATTTTATTACTTGTAAAGAGTAAGACGGACACCCACCAGGGGTAGTCCCTTAAAGCAATGTCACCTCGAACAACAGGGAAAACAGGGCTTTCATTAGGCTGGTGAGCTGAGTCATTTTATGTAGAGGTGGAGTAAAGGCAGAGCAGGTACAATCACCAATCATGCTTCTGCGTATGTCATGTGTATAAGAAATAGCAGATAGGCTCCTCCCAGGGAGGTGCTTTTAGTGTTGTAGTGAAGAAACTTCACCATGGTTCATCTCTAACTCAGGTGTCTCTGGGTCCAACAAGATTTTTGTTTTTCCCAGGCTGAACTTCTTCCAGGAAGTTTTTTGAAACAACAAGAACTCAAAGTTCAACCATTACAAGTAGAAACTTTTTCACAGTACATACCCCAAAACCCAGGAACCCTGGGTTACAAAACCAATTTTCTTTCCGTGCTATCTCAGGCCATATTTTGACCTTCTGTAAAGTCCTGCCCTGATTGTCCCAGAGATTTAAATTATGTAAGTAATAAACCTTTTAAACCCTCTTGGAGTGTGTGTGTGTGTTTGTGTGTGTGTGTGTGTGTGTGAGAGAGAGAGAGAGAGAGAGAGAGAGAGAAAGAGAGAGAAAGCGTCATTAATCTTGACATCCAAAATAAATTTTGGGTGGGAGTTTCTCTGCCTCTACAGGTGACCATAGCAAATGAAATGTGCTCTTTAACTTGTCTCCAACTTTTGTTTTTTCCCCATATGCAATATTTTGATATTCTACACTAAACACCCTCATCTCCATCCTCCTCCCTGTTTCACTCGGGACAATTGTTTTAATAGTAAATGTTAACGTAACAGCTCTTCCTCTCTGAACATTGGAAATTATCACTAACCAAGTACAGCCTCATGCCTCCCTGAGATCTGTGGAAACTCTGGCATTCTTCTTACAATTATTTCTTTCCAGACAGCCAGAGTTGATTAATGTTGAGAAAATAGATAAAATATTTTTACTGTCCTAGACGTATGTGTTTGTGTTAGGACAGGCAGGGAGCTGTGGCTGTTCTTCAACTGCAGTCTGGGTATATAAGATGACTGAGATACAGTAGTTGTTGGAAATACTAAGCAATAGGAAAGGGACACTCTGTCTCAAAAGTCCTTCAAAGAGGCAGGAAAAGTAAGTAATGTCAGAAATATATCTGAGATATAATAGTGACCTCAGGAGCTTTGCTTTATATAGTTGAGACCTGTGGTTCTCAAATATGTATTTTTCTCAGATTTGATTAAAAAAACAAATAATGAAGCAACAGAAAAACTGATTTTCCTTAGCACCAACTGAGTAGCACCCATTAGAGAGACCCCCGTAGGTACCTTTACATTCTTGAGAAAATATCATGATATTAAGCTCAGGGTGTAACAGTTGGTAGAATATCCCTTGAAAATATTTTGCCTTTCAGCTGAGAAAGTTTCTCTAACAAAGTGGATGTCAGAAGAAGCTCCCAGGCACCCCTGGCTATGTCTAGAGCTCATTATCTCCTCATTACAGGGAACCTGAGGGGGATGAGGAAAATGCATTCGGAAAGATGCATTCATGTTTTATTGATTGCCAACAGAGCTCAAGTCTCTGAATTCTCACACTCTGGGATATTTTGTTAGGAAAATAAGCACAGTAGGCTCTTGTTTACATGCCCTCTTCCTTCTGGTACAATTGATTCCAGCACAGCACAAAACTGAGCATCTTCCCCAATTAGGTTCTCATGAGCCACCACCACACAAGATCTAAAGCAAAGCTTTCAATAAGCACATTGCTTATTGTCTCAGAGGATCTGAAACATATCCCATTCATGCAATCCCCTCTTTTGATGAATGAGAAAACCTGGGTCCAGAGAAGTTAATTGGCTTGTCCCTGGTCACACAGCCAGTGGTGACAGAGCCTAGGTTAGAATTCAAGGTTCCTGATGTCTTCAATCACACCTTTTTGGTTATTCTAACTGTATATATTTTCCCATTTCTGGAGAAAAAATGTAATAAAATGGTAATTTTAAACTGTCCTCTATAATTACAACATATATTATAGAGTCCATTTGGCATGCCATGATAACTCAGTTTGTGGAGAACTCAGATTATATTGGGAGGTAGCAAACTGGGGAGGCAGTTATGCTGAGGCTATGACAGATAACCGATTTGTGAAGAAACTTAGGAGATTTCATCCTGACATAAAGATACAACATAGTGGAAGCATGATAGCTGTCTTGAGGAAAAAGGAATTGATGGACTCTTAAGGGCAGAAACAGGTAGAACCAATGAGAAAATTGTTATGAGCATGGACTTTGGAATCAGAAAGAGTGACTAGGATAACTTTGGGCAAAATATTAAACTTTTTGAGTTTCAGTTTCTGTGCCTGTAAAATAGAGATAATACTTAACTTATGGAGATAATACTTAGAACAACTTTATAGGGTGGCTGTGAAAAAGATATTAGACCATATTAAGAATGACTCTTCATGAGGCACATATTGTGTGGTGTTTTAAGCATTTTACATGTGTACATTCATTTTTGTCCTCCCACAACCCTATGAAGCAAGTGCTATTATCTTTTTTTGGATAACAGAAAAACTGATGCATGGAAGAAAGAGTTTAGAGTTGGAAGAGCAAAGATTTTTGGGTTTTGAGTTTTATCCACTAAGTCAAATTGGCTCCAAGATTCGTGATCTTCACCACTATGTTAGAATTACCATATTTTAAGAGTCCTTTACGGAGTGCATAATAAATGCTCAGTAACTTCTGTAAAATGATAACTTCTATAACAATAATAATTACTATTGTCATAAAACTAAGGATGATAAATAAAAAAAAAAAGGAGGAGGAGGAAAAAGGGACAGAGGAACAAGGTAATTAAGAACTTGCCTAAGTTCGCATATGTGTTGCATCAGCCAGAAAAGGCTACATTTTGCTAACGACTACCCACAAAATCTTAGTGGATTGATACAATTCACTTCTATTTACATCGAATTGTTCAAGGTAAGCCACAAATCACACTTCATATCAGAGTGAATAGGGAAGTTCCATAATATTTGTGCTTAGAAGAAATTTAATGGTTATGAACTGTCTTAATGACTTCTATTGTCAGTGAGTAGGAGAGCCAGAAATAGAAACTGGGTTTTAGTTTTTAAGAAAGAAATTTCTGCATTCATTTTCTATGGCCACATCACAAATTATCATCAATTTATCAGATTAAAACAACTCATACTTTTCTCACATTTCCCAGGTCAGAAGTCCATGTGAGCTCAACTGGGTTCTCTAATTAAGGTCTCATGAGGCTGCGATCAAGGGGTGTGCAGGGCTGGACTCAGACTTGAAGAAAAAATTCGTTTTTGAGTTTATTCAGGTTGTTGACAGAATACTTTGTTTGGAAGGTCCCCTGTTTCCTTGTGTGATTCTAGAGGCCATCCCCAGGTCCTTTCAGATGGCCTGTTCCATCTTCCAATCAGGAACAGTGTGTCAATTAATCTCAAACTGAATTTCCTTGGTTTCTCTTTCTGTCACTATCCAGATAAAATGTCCTGCTTTTAACAGCCTATGCAATTACTACGTTGGTGCAAAAGCAATTGCGGTTTTTGCCACTCCTTTTACTTGTTCAGGCCCACCCAGATAATCTCTCTAACCAAATCACTTGTGCTATATAGCATACACAGCCATGGAACTGATAGTTCATCATATTTCTGAGTTCTGAGTTGTCTTACTCAGTTTGAGCTGCCGTAAGAAAATATCAAAGACTATGTACCTCATAAAAAATCAGAAATTAATTTCCGGCTGTTGTGAAGGCTGGGAAGTCAAAGATCAAGGCACCAGCAGATTCAGTGTCTGGTGAGGGCCTGTTTTTGCATAAATGGCACCTTCTTACCCTGTCTTCACATGTGGAAGGGCTTAGCTGCGCTCTTTTTCATTTATTTTATAAGGGCACTAATCCCAATTATGAGGGCTCTTCCCTCGTCAACTAATCAGTTCTCCAAAAACCCCACCTCCTAATATCTAAAAGAATTACAACATATACACTTAAGGGGGGGTTCAAACATTCAGACCATAACATGAGGTTAAAGTGGAACATCTCTGATGGACCATTTTTAAAAATTCATCTACTGCACCGTAGCATTCACCAAGGGTGGTATGGATTGTCTTCCAAGGCAAGTGTTTCCTTAATTGCAAGCAAAAGTCACAGCCCAGGATGGAAGATATTCTTTCAGTTAAGTTGCACAGAGGATATTTTGGCTTTCTGGAGCCTAAATTAAATACCCAATTGTTGACTCTTGTTTATTTTTGTTTTTTATTTCTTACATAGTAGAAATAAATGAAATTTAACTGTATTAGCTTGTAACCTGTAACCATATCACTGAGTGATTCACTGTTTAGGTAAGAATGTGTGTGATTATATACCACATATATATAACTGTATTAGCTTGTAACAAATTACCACTAACATAGTTGCTTAAGCTATCCAAATTTATTATCCTACAAGTTCAACTTTATTATTCCACAAAGTGGAAAATGTGACAGAGGCCTCATTGGACTAAAATGAAGGTGTCATCAGGGATGTATCCTATCCTTTCTCAGGTTTTAGAAAGACTCATTTCCTAACTTTTGTAGATTTTAGAGGCTGTCCACATTCCTTGACTCATGGTCTCCTTTTCCCATCTTCAAAGTCTACAATACCAGATCAAGTCCTTCTCACATGGTGTATCTGCCCCTTTATTTGTAATTGCAGCTCTCTTTAACCAAGTGTCCTGTAAAGGTTCTAAATAATTATTTGTTTTTAAGGACTCATTTATTTAGATTTGGCTAAACCAATATTCCAGGGTAATCTCCCCATAACAAGAGTATTATCCTTGATCAGATCTATAAAATTCCATTTGTGATGTAAGGTAATACATTTGCAGGTTTCAGGATTAGGTCATAGACAATTCATAGACAATTCTGTGGGTTATTTTTCTGCCTATTACACTGACTTAACCAAGTAAGAGTGGAAATCTATTCTGAGGATTTTTGCATTTATCAGGTAAATTTAGGATTTCCAAAAGAGTTTGGGATTATAAACCAGGAAAACAGCTGCAATCTATCCTGGTGTGTTTTCTCTGCTCTTTCTGAAAATCTGCTTCACTTTTTCTTCTCACAGAAACCACCTTTTCTGTCTATCCAGTCCACATAACAGAAAATGGCTGTTTCACATCTCTTGATTCTAGGATATTGGTCTAACCACTGGCAGAGATTGTCTTGGCTATTTTCTCAGACCGTATTTTCAAAACAAGTAATAGTGAAGCCTTGGTGTAATAAGCAACACTGAGTGGTAAAGGATTATGAGGCCAAATAACAGCTGCTAAAGATCAGCCACAGGGTTCAAGGGTGATTCCTCATAGACGGGAAATGTTGGCTTGTTCCCAAGCAAGAGGTGCCCATTTCATGTCAATTTGACTATGATTTTTATCGTATTCCCGCCATAACTATGGTCATTTCTACCAGAGTAAGATTACACATTGCCAGAAAAAATGTCATCAGATACCATGTGGCTAACATGATGCATATGTGTGAAGCAGCTTTGCATATGCAGCTCATTGATGCATTAAAAGTAATTTTGTGAATTGTGAAACATGAAAGAAATCAGGCAGAATGCACTGAAGAGATGAGAGAAAGTTTTATGTGCAGGAAGAAATGGAAAAGCCAGACACACATGGGATTTTGTTTCGATACACGTGGACACTGATTGTCAGAGCAGCAGTGCTTGCCAGGCAAAAATCATCAAGTAGCTTTCTAATGTTTTCTTCTGTTTATATTGAACTCAGCTGATCAATAAAATTAAAAACTGGCAAAGATACCACCTAAAAACTCAGCATAAGGTATGTAGAAATGTTGTATTAAAATTCTTATGGTTGGACATAATATCAGACCCAGTCTGATATCTGGCCTACTTGGGGAAAATATACTATCGAGATATAACTGAGAATTGAAAATATTAAATATAAAATTATACAATGGTAAAAAGTAATACAAATAAAAATTCAGTAACAACTATTTACATGGCATTTCCATTATATGAGGTATTATAAGTAATCCAGAGGTGATTTAAAATATACAGGAGGATATGTGTAGGTTATATGCAAATACTATGTCATTTTACATAAGGGACTTGAACATCTGCTGATTGTATTATCCACAGGGATCCTGGAACCAATCCCCCATGGATGCCAAGGGACAACTGTATACATACATGTATATATGAGTATATTTACATGTATAATAGCATCATTCTGTGCAAACCTGTTATTTGGTGGAAAATATGAACATTGGTTGCTATGTAAATTTCATTCTTTTATATAGCTATACCATAAGCCATTTAGTCCAAATCCTAATGCTGAAATTTTGTCCATTTGCAGTTCACTATTATGTACAAAATTGTAACTTATTTGATTATTTCAAAATTTAATTTCTAGAAATTATATTTTTTTCTGAGAAAGGAATGAGGCTATTGATGCATATTTAAAACTACCATTTAAAAGGTTGAATTAGGGAGTTGTCTTACTGTTTGGATTAGCATTTTTGAGTAGCATAAAGGTTGAATGAATTTTTCCCCAAATTATATACAAGCATTACTTTTCTTTCTCAAAAAACACTAATGCTAAATATCATCATTAAATCAAATACTGAATAATATGACTTTATTTTACAAAAAGAAATATAAAAGAAAATTTGTGGAGGTGCACCTAGATTAATAGGTAAAGGATACTTAGCAAGATTTTGGGCATCTATTGTCAGGAAATAAGACCACCTCTCTCCCGTATTTGTATGCATCAGTTACAACCATTGCCTGAGAAACAAAGCATATTTTTTATGATTCTGTCAAATAAAAATTAATAAAATCTGTAAGTAATAATGAATATCTGCCTCTGTACAAGTGCTGGGATTTTAGGAATCTGACAGCTGTGTTCATGAAGCATTGAGAAAGGGAAAGTACATCAAGATCAGATGAAAATTATTTGCAATCTTTTGGAAGAAATGCAATGAACTGCATATCTAGAGTGATAGATATAACAAAGTGGGAGAGAAAAGAGATATGAGATATATTGTATATAAAGAATAAGCTTGACTTTGTAACCTATTTTTTTTGAATGGCATAATAAAACAGAAATCAGAGATAATGAGGTTGTTTTAATTTGTTCTATTGGCTAGTCATTAGTAAATTTAGAATATATATGTATATACATATGTGTGTGTGTGTATACATATATATATAAAATTCTTTTTTGAGACAGAGTTTCGCTCTTGTTGCACAGGCTGGAATGCAATGGTTCAATCTCGACTCACTGTAAACTCCACCTCCAGATTCAAGCAGTTGTCCTGCCTCAGCCTCCCAAATAGCGGGGACTACAAGCTCATGCCACAATGACTAGCTAATTTTTTATTAGTAGCAGAGATGGGGTTTCACCATGTTGCTCAGGCTGGTCTCAAACTCTTGACCTCAGGGAATCCACTCACCTCGGCCTCCCAAAGTGCTGGGATTTCAGGTGTGAGCCACTGTGTGAAGCCAAAATTAGAATACATTTTCAGAAGCTGTATTGGAAGAAGAATCTGATGTATTCAGGAGCCTTCTGTGATTCTTTTATCAGAAAAAAATCAATGCTCAAATATAAAATTAATATTTGGAAAGCAGGAATAAAGACTCAGAGTTCAAGGCTAAGTTCAGCTTCTAAGATTAGAGAATAATCTATACAATATCAGTATAAAAGTCATAGAATTGAATGTGATGCCAGGATGCAACTCCAGGAAGAGATAAGAAAACACTAGTCGTGATTATGAATTTCAGAGTCCAAGATTATTGGCTTTAGAAGGATGAAAACCATAATTTCTTTTAGATTTATGAAACCATTTTAGTTGCTCCTTAAAATACAAGCCAACAAATTTAAAATAATAATAAAATGATATATCTCTAAATAGTTTCAAGAACCGTCGCATCAGCCACAGCATTTTTCTTGTATTTCAGCTTGTTCTCCACGATGACTAAGCATGGCATAGATTTAAAATACAATGAGACTAATTTTTATTTTTAAGCAAGATATGAATTTTCAATGAAAATCAGTGATTTCCTTTTTTGAGCCATTGATCCTTCCTTTGTGACTTTTTTTTTTTTTTTAATTATACTTTAAGTTCTGGGATACATGTGCAGAACATGCAGGCTTGTTACATAGGTATACATGTGCCATGGCAATTTGCCACACTCATCAACCCATCATCTACATTAGGTATTTCCCTTAATGCTATCCCTCTCCTAGTCCCCAACCTCCTGACAAGCCCTGGTGTGTGATGCTCCCCTCCTTGTGTCCATGTGTTCTCAATGTTCAAATCCTACTTATGAGTGAGAACATGCGGTGTTTGATTTTCTGTTCTGTGTTAGTTTGCTTAGAATGATGGTTTCCACCTTCATCCATTCCCTGCAAAGGACGTGAACTCATTCCTTTTTATGTCTGCACAGTATTCCATGATTTATATGCGCCACCTTTTCTTTATCCAGTCTATCATCGATGGGCATTTGGGTTGGTTCCAAGTCTTTGCTGTTGTGAACAGTGCTGCAATAAACATACATGTGCATGTGTCTTTATAGTAGAATGATTTATAATCCTTTGGGTATATACCCAGTAATGAAATTGCTAGTTCTGGTTCTAGATCTTTGAGGAATCACCACACTGTTGTCCACAATGGTTGAACTAATTTATGCTCCCACCAATAATGTAAAAGCATTCCATTTCTCCACATCCTCTCCAGCAACTATTGTTTCCTGACTTTTTAATGATCACCATTCCACCTGGTGTGAGATGGTATCTGATGGTAGTTTTGATTTGCATTTCTCTAATGACCAATGATGATGATCTTTTTTTCATATGTTTGCTGGCCACTTAAATGTCGTCTTTTGAGAAGTGTCTGTTCATATCCTTCACCCACTTTTTGATGGGGTTGCTTTTTTTTTTCTTGTAAATTTATTTAAGTTCTTTGTAGATTCTGGATATTAGTCCTTTGTCAGATGGATAAATTGCAAAAATTTTCTCCCATTCTGTAGGTTGCCTGTTCACTCTGATGATAGTTTGTTTTTCTATGCAGAAGCTCTTTGGTTTAACTAGATTCCATTTGTCAATTTTGGCTTTTGTTGCCATTGCTTCTGATGTTTTAGTCATGAAGTCTTTGTCCATGCCTATGTCCTGAAGGGTATTGCTTAGGTTTTCTTCTAGGGTTTTTATGGTTTTAGGTCTTATGTTTAAGTCTTTAATCCATCTTGAGTTGATTTTTGTGTAAGGTGTAAGGAAGGGGTTCAGTTTCAGTTTTCTACATATGGCAAGCCAGTTTCCCAATGCCATTTATTAAATAGGGAATCCATTACCCATTGCTTGTTTGTGTCAGATTTGTCAAAGATCAGATGGTTGTAGATGTGTGGTATTATTTCTGAGGCCTCTGTTCTGTTCCATTGGTCTATATATCTGTTTTGGTACCAGTACCATGTTGTTTTGGTTACTGTATCCTTGTGGTATAGTTTGAAGTCAGGTAGCATGATGCCTTCAACTTTGTTCTTTTTGCTTAGGATTATCTTGGCTATACAGGCTACATCCCTTGTAATGTATATTTTATTCTCTTTGTAGCAATGAGAACAAAGACACAACATACCAGCATCTCCAGGACACAGCTAAAGCAGTGTTTAGAGGGAAATTTATAGCACTAGATGCTTACAGGAGAAAGCAGGAAAGATCTAAAATTGGCACCCTAACATCACAATTAAAAGAACTAGCGAAGCAAGAGCAAACAGATTCAAAAACTATCAGGAGACAAAAAACAACTAAGATCAGAGCAGAACTGAAGGAGATAGACAGAAAACCCTTCAAAAAATCAATGAAACCATGAGCTGTTTTTTGAAAAGATTAAAATAGATAGATAGACCGTTAGCAAGACTAATAAAGAAGAAAAGAGAGAAGAATCAAATAGATGCAATAAAAAGTGATAAATAGGATATCATCACCGACCCCACAGAAATACAAACTACCATCAGAGAATACTATAAACACCTCTATGCAAATGAACTAGAAAATCTAAAAGACATGGATAAATTCCTGGACACATATACCCTCCCAAGACTAAACCAGGAAGAAGTTGAATCTCTGATTAGACCAGTAACAAGTTCTGAAATTGAGGCAGTAATTAGTAACCTACCAACCAAAAAAAGCCCAGGACCAGACGAATTCACAGCTGAATTCTACCAGAGGTACAAACAGAAGCTGGTACTATTCTTTCAGAAACTATTTCAAACAATAAGAGGGACTCCCCACTAACTCATTTTATGAAGCCAGCATCATCCTGATACCAAAACCTGGCAGAGACACAACAACGAAAAAGAAAATTTCAGGCCAATATCCCTGATGAACATCGATGGGAAAATCCTCAATAAAATACTGGCAAACTGAATACAGCAGCACATCAAAAATCTTATCTACCACAATCAAGTTGGCTTCATCCCTGGGATGCAAGGCTGGTTCAACATATGCAAATCAATGAACACAATCCATCACATAAACAGAACCAATGAAAAAAAGCACATGGGCATCTCAATAGGTGCAGAAAAGGCTTTTGATAAAATTCAACCCCTCTTCATGCTATAAACTCTCAATAAACTAGGTGTTGATGGAATGTACCTTTGTGACCTTTAAAATAGTACTCCCATTTCCCTTGCTCAAATGGTGGGGTTAGGGGAAGATTAGGGAGTTCGAGAAGAAAATGTGAAACCCTGTAGACCTATTCCACAGGAAAGCAACCAAAATTTGTAAACACTAAAATCATATAATACAAAGAAAAAAACACAATACTTAAATTCATAAGGATATATAGCACATAAAGTAACTTAAAAAGATTTTTTAATAAAAAATACTGAATCCTCATATGAACAGGAAAAGTCTCCAGAACTTGAGCCATGACCCATTTTCTGACCCCTCAGCTCAGTGGGACAGAAGTGCCTCTACTGGCAGGTGTGGAAAAGAAGGCAGATTGTATTCTTCCCCCAGGCTACCAGGTCTATGATATTTTCCAGAGGGAAACAGGACACCAGCTTTCTTATCTCTACCAGCTCCATGCTGCAGAGGCTAAATTCCCTGAATATAGTCAAGAGGCTGCGCACTTCCTTATTCCACCCAGCTCTCACTTATAGGGCAGAGGCTCTATGCCAGATGTAACAGTCCACGAATAAATACAAGGGTCCTTGATTGCTCTCAGCATAGCAATCACATAGAGTGAAGTTTCCACAGTGGGAAAAGCATGTTGAAAATACTAGAGGCTCCTGCCCATAGATCTGCTCAAAGAGCTGGAGGATGAGAGCTGTATGACTGGGAAAGTAGTGGGCCCTTGTCCCTACTTCAACTGAAGAGCATGTTCTTAGATACTTTGCCCAGGCAGAAAGGCAGGCCCTTAAGATGCAGAGCTCTAAAACTCCCCTCAAATGAATTGAAATTAGTTGGAACAGAATGCAGAGAAGTTCAAGCCAATGAGCATTTCACAAACAATGGATATTTTGGTGGTAAGAAATTCAGAGGAGACTGGTAGTTCCATAAGAAAAACAAGCTAAGTCATTTGCCAGAGGTTTTCCAGAGAGTCAGAGAAAAGGGCAGCTAAGACGATCTCTCCTGAAGTCAGAACAGTTCTCAAAGAATGGCTTCAAAGTCAACTCCTGCAAAGAGGACCTATTTTATTGCAATTTGTATCCCTGGAAATTGTCAAAAGTAATAGCACAATCAGCTAGTAATTTATGGAGCTGATTAACTGGATATGATACGAACCCAACCAAGGCAAACAGCTTAACCACTAAATTAGGGGAAAAAAACAAACAAAGAAAGACCTGACAAAACTGTTGGCATCCAAGGCTGACTGTGGACATGCCCAAGTGTATATACTGGAAAAAGTGACATTAGATGCAAACTCTGGGAGAAATAGACCAGGGTATTCAATAGCACAGTTAAGTCACTAAAATAATAAACAAATAAACAACTGCAGTAATAATCCATGTTGGATGGGATTCAGTGTCCAGAGTTGCTACATTATGTTACCTAAATATTAGGAAAATAAAACTATGTGACATGCAAATAAACAGAAAAGCGTTCTCCATATACTGGAAAATAAGCTGCCCAAATATTAGACTTAACAGACAAAAATTTCAAAGAAGCCAACATAAATTAAATGAAAGAATTAAATGAACTCATGCTTAAAGAAGTAAAGGAAGGTAGAATGACAATATCCCAACAGAAAGGAAATACGAATTCAAAGTTAGAAATTACAGAAAAGAACCAAATGGAAATTCTGGAATTGAAAAGTAAAGTAACTGAAATGGACTGAACTTGAATAAAATAATTAATCTTGGAGCTCAAGGGTAGATTTGAATTGTCAGAGGAAAGAATCAGCAAGACCAAAAAGAAGAAAGAAGATAAAGATGTCCACTCTTATTTATATTCTGTGTTACACTGAAGGTTCTAGCCGGGATAATTAGGCATAAAAAGAAATAAAAGACATTCACATTGGAAAGAAAGAGGTAAAATTATTTCTGTTTTCAAATGACATTGTCTTAACTATGGAAACACCTAAGGAATCTACACACACACACACACACACACACACACACACGGAGATAGGGGAAGGACACAATTAGAGGTAATAAATGAATTCAGTGAGGTAGCAGAATACGAAATAAATATCCAAAAGTCAATTACATTTGAATAAATTATCAATAAGCAATCCAAAATAAAATTAAGGAATAAAATGCACTTTCAGTAGCACCAAAATTAGTAAAATTCTTAGAATTAAGTTTAACAAAAGAAGTGAAAAACATATTCTGGGAACAACAAAACATTTATCAAATAAATTAAAACTTAAATAAATGAAATGACACTTTATGTTCGTCTGTTAGAAGCTATTGTTAAGATAGAAATATTCTCTAAATTGTTGTACACATTTAATAAAATCCCTATCATAATGCCAGCTGTATTTTTTTCAGAAATTGACAAGCTGCTATTAAGGTTCATATGAATTAAAGAATCCAGAATAGTAAAAACAACCTTAAAAAACAAATTTGGAAGACTCACACTTTCCAATTTTTAAACTTACCACAAAGCTACAATAATCAAAACAGCTTAGTACTGTTGCTGAAATAAGGAAAGATATGTAGTTCAATGAAATAAAATTGAGACCAGAAGTAAACACATCCTTATCTAGTGTTTTTTTTTTTTTTTAAATTGAGACAGAGTCTCCCTCTGTCACACAGGATGGAGTGCAGTGGTGCAATCTCGGCTCACTGCAACCTCTGCTTCCTGGGTTCAAGCAGTTCTCCTGCTTCAGCCTCCTGAGTACCTGGGATTACAGGTGCCCACCACCACACCCGGCTAATTTTTGTATTTTTAGTAGAGATGGGGTTTTGCTATGTTAGCCAGGCTGGTCTCAGACTCCTGACCTCAGGTGATCCGTTTGCCTCAGATTTCCAAAGCGCTGGGACTACAGGCATGAGCCACCGCGCTCAGCCTGTATTTTTTAAAAGACTCTCAAATTCATACAATATGAAAGACTGTCCCTTTGAAGAAATAGTGCTGGCATAATTGAATATTAACATGTGAAAGAATATTTACATCCAAAATGTTGGTTGGGTGCTTTCTATACAATACACAGAATTAACTCAAAATTGACCATGGGCCTAAACGTGAGAGCAGTAACTATAAATCACTTAGGAAAAATATAGAAGTAAATCTTTTCTACTTTGGGTTAAGTAAAGCTGTCTTACACATGACACTGGAAGCAAAACCAATAAAAGAAAAAAAGAGATAAACTTCATTTTAAAAAGTTTGTGTTTCAAGGGATACCATCACACAAGTGAAAGGCAACCCACAGGATGGGATTACAAATGTGCATTGTAAATTAAATACCTGATAAGTCTGGTATGAAATTTTTATTTATAATATATAAACTTATTTTACACCTGAACAATAAAATGACAAGTAACTCAATTTAAAAATTGGCCAAGGATCTGACTAGATATTTCTTCAAAGACAGAATACAAAAGGCCAATAAAGTCATAAAAAATATGGTCCATACTGTAATAAGAGCTTTTAAAATTGTCTATTTTCAGAAAACAGGCCCAGGCAAGTCCGGACAGCTCCCTTGCGGACATGACAAATCACATGGTACAGACATCTGGGAAGAGTGACAAGACGCATAGAAGTCAGAGGGGAGGGAGAAAAAGGCCGGGGGCCTAATCCATAAAAGGAATGAAAGCTTTGCCATTGGGAAATTGAAACTTAAAGTGGGGAAGGGGACAAGATATAACTTTACAAGGGGATAATGAAACTTAGTTGTCCTCCGGGAAGATCGTAACCCCATAGTTCTCACCCTGTGAGGAACTGGGGGAAGGATTTGCACACTAGGGGATAAATTGCTTGTTGAAACTGCACTGGGTGTGCCTGCTTGCCAGATACCCGATCCTGCAAGACGGTCATTAAAGTCTCACTTTTGCTGTTCTTCATGTCTCTAAGTCCATTTTTTGGGTTTGGACAGGTGAGTGTGTTTCTCACCAACAACATTAGCCGTTAGGAAAATAAAATAAAACACACACACACACAATGAGGCACTACTTCATATGCATTAGGACTGCTCTAACCAAAAAGAAAAGTATTAGTAAGTATTGACAAGAATGTGGAGAAATTGAAACCCCCAAACACTGTTGTGCAAATATAAAATGGTGCACCTACTTTGGAAAACCATCTGGCAGTTCCTCCAAAGTTTACACACATAGTTATCATGTAACCCAACAGTTCCACTCCTAGGTATATACCCAAGAGATGTGAAAATATATGTTCACGCAAAAACATATATATTCAAATACTTACCGCAGCATTATTTACAATTGTCAAAAAGTAGAAAATTCCCAAATGCCTTGAATCGATGAATGGATAAACAAAACTTGGTATATCCATACAACAGAATGATATTTGACAATTAAAAGGAATTAATTAATGATATATGCCACAACATAGACATATCTTGGAGATAAGAGAAAGAAGATAGTCACACACAGCCTCCACATATTTTATGATTCAATTTATATAAAATGTTTGGATTAGAAAAATCTATCAAAACAAAAAGTAGACTAATAGTTGCCTAGGGCTGAGGGTTTCTAGGGTAAATTGACACTGGTCAATAATGGATATGGATTCTTTTAGGGGTAATGAAATGTCATAAAACTGATTGTGGTGATGCTTGTACAACTCTGTGAATAGACTAAAAAAAACTGAATTGTATGATGTAAATGTGTGAATTTTATATGAATTACATCTCATAAAGATACTCTGTGTGTGTGTGTGTGTGTGTGTGTGTGTGTGTGTGTGTGTGTATGTGTGTTTTGAGACGGAGTCTCTCTCTGCCTCCTAGGCTGGAGTGCAGTGACGTGACCTCGGCTCACTGCAAGCTCCGCCTCCCGGGTTCACGCCATTCTCCCGCTTCAGCTTCCCGAAGAGCTGGGCCTACAGGCCCCCGCCACCACGCCTGGCTAATTTTTTTTAATTTTTAGTAGAGACGGGGTTTCACCGTGTTAGCCAGAATGACCTTGATCTCCTGACCTCGTAATCCACCCGCCTCGGCCTCCCAAAGTGCTGGGATTACAGGCGTGAGCCACCGTGCCCAACCCTAAAGATACTATGTTTTTAAAAGCTATGTATAACAACTTTTCAGAGACTATTATATTTGTCTAAAATTATGAAGATAGAAAACATAAGCACTTAACACTAAGGCAAAGGCATATCTTGATTAAGGTTTATTAAGCTTATACATTACATTTCTGGCCATTTTGTTTTCTCTGATTCTTTACCTTAACTTGATTGACTGGTTTTCTTGCAAAAGGAATATTAGAAACATTAAATTAGAAGCAAGAGACTATGACATTAATGAGACAGAAATGGAAGTTACACAAATAACAGTAAGAATGTAACTACAAAAGAATATATAAATAAATAATGCAATTAGGGGTCATTTTTCTACAGAGCAAGTAACTGGCCACTCTTCAGCAATTGATATCTATAAAGAAGGTCACAATAATCAATGGTTTTAACTTAAATTTACAATTTATATTTAGTAATGCAGGAAGTACATAGGGGTTTCAAAACGATTTAAAGCCAAAATGACTGATTTAAACAAATTTAGATTTCAAAGTTGGATATATCAGCTATCTATATTATATATTTTATAAAACAATACATTTCCACTTATTTCAAAGAAGGTATCATTGTTTAATATTTCCTTATGTTTAATATAAGGACATCAAGTAGAAATGTCCCTCTTACACCATGAATATGTTTCTTATAAAGACGTAAACTCTGTGTTTATGTCCTCGTGTGTGTGCATCTATGTGTGTGCAAATTTGATATCTGCAAATTTGATAGGTGCAGAAGAACCCTATCTATGTGTGTGCAAATTTGATATCTGCAAATTTGATAGGTGCAGAAGAACCCTATTAGGGAATCAGACACTCGTCTCTTATGCCTTCATAATTCAAATCCAATGTCAACACAGGATCTAGGACTCCTCCAAGTGTGATTTTATTATACTTGTAGACAAGTGACATCCAGCACCTGGTAAATGCTCTTCATAACATTTCTTGATTTTCTGTCCAGTTCAGCTTTCCCCTAAGCAATCTTTCCCAGTTAGTAACTAACAGTTTATTCAGTGTACAAAGCTTATTTGTTTCTGAATGTGTTCCACTTATATTTCAGGCAATAGTAACAAGTTAAAGTCATAATGGAGGAGAAAGCAAATAGGGTCCAGGAAATGTCAATGCTGAGAGATTGTAACTACACAGTCACCTTCTGGTTTAGGGTTTCCACACGTTTGATTGGAAACGGGGGATTCAGTATTTCCGGGAAAGAGATTGAGAAATGCAGTTTTAAGTGTCCAGTATTTTCAAATTAAGTTTCATTATTTCCATCTTAGACTGTGATTTGCACTGGAGGATTCCTTTTTGCTCTCTCAATTTGGATTACATGTCACTATGTGGTTTATGACTCAGACACAGTCATCCGTAACATTACTGACCTAGCAACAAGGGAACCTCAAAAACTGTGCTGGACACAGGTCTGTTGGTATGGTTGTAAATCCATATTAACATTGCCTGTCTTACAGTCCGCGTGCAAGCTGGTCTGCAGTACCAAATATTCCTTGTTTTACAGCTGTGTGAGTTGTGACCATGTTTTTCCTGCCTTTAACTACCTTGTATCTCACAATACAAAGACTTAAAGTGGATAACTTTCTTGTGATTTTAAATAAAAAGCTCATTACCAAGAATTAAAGCCACCCAGAAAACACAAAGAAGAAAGCAAAATGTATAAATATCGTACCTCCCACCCAAGCCAAATTATCATTATTTTCATTAGCTGAATAGCGTCTCTCAAAAGCAATAGTATTTTAGGGTAAAATTGTATGTCACCTGCAACTACAAACAGTGATTTTAAAAGAATAGTACTGAGACTTTTTAAAAGAAAGAATGAATGCTTTCTTTTCCTATAGGGAAGTTGAACTTTTCATGAAAGAAATACATAGTGCTTATATTCCGTGTAATGCATAAGTATGCTTGAATCAGAGAATCTGTGCCGAAGTGTACCTCAGCACTGGGAGAACTGAGTGTCTTTAGGAATTCATCACATCATTTACTGAGTGATTTAACTTTTGCCGGAACTGAATATATATGTGCATGTATATAAATTCGTATTTTGAAGTGGCAATTAAAATTATATTTGTGTCACTAGGGGAAATAGAGGCTTCTCTGAACTGTCTACATTAGCAAATAGGTACTGTGAACATGTTGCAAACTTACTTGCAGAAAATCATATCTCTTAACAAATAATAGGTTAACAAATAAAGTCCATCTCACCTTTTTTTGTAATAGCTGCATATATCTCTGGTTCATTACTGTTAAGGGCAGACCCTGAAAGAACTGCCAGTTATTCTTGCCTTCTGGTATTCACAGCAGAAGGGACTGTGCTGTCTCCTCCCATAGAGTGGCGATATGACTTGTTCCTAAGCCATACAATATTGCAAAGGAGATGGAATGTCACTCCTTCCATTGTGTTACATTATATGGCAAAGGTCATGGGATGTCCCTTCATGATTACATGATATCATATGAGACATAATCTTCTTTGAAGATCTACATTAGATTTTCTTGCTGTCTCGGTGGCCTTGTAGAAGCAAGCTGCAATAGTGTGAGCTGCTTTTAAAGAGAACATTCAGCAGGGAACTGCAGAAGCCCTCTAAAGTCTGAGAGTGATCTATAAGAAAACTAAGACCTGGGTACTTCAGTCCTATTTTCATAAATGATCAATTCTATCAAAAACCTAAGGGAGCTTGGGAATGGATCCATCCCCAGTTAAGCCTTCAGAAGAGAACCCAGCCATTGCCAACATCATGACTGCAGTCACACAGAGGAAGCAGCCAATCAATGCCAAAATTCCTGCTCCACACTGTGAACTAATCAATGTGTATTATTTGAAGCTACTAAGTGTGCCGAATTTATTATATGTTAATTGATAACTAACATAGTTTTCTAACTTAAATGCAAGTGTGGACAAAAAAGGGTATGGATTCAAAATATGGATGCAACAAATTGGCAGTGCAGATAGTTTAGAATATATTATTTAATATGCATATATATTTTGGTTTCAAAATACCATGTGTGTCTGACAAAATGGTGGATGGATAAAAAAGCATTATTTTCTGGGAAGCCTGAACTGTGTATCTGGGAAGGCTGAACCGTGATGCCTATTGCCGCGAGGATCTTTGTGTATGTGTTTATGTGTGTACATGTGTGTTACAGAATGTTTCTGACATGCCTATTGTCCCCAGAATAGGGAAACAAGAGAATCAAGACTCTCTTTATAGATGGACTTACTCAGGATATAAGTCTTCGTATGTCATTCTTTATTCTTTCACATTTATTATCTTTTATGATATGTAGATGTGGCAAAGATTATTCCCACTTTACAGATGAAGGAGCATTTATTTGAAAGGATGCAGAATAAAAACAGATATAATTCATATGCTAAAAGATGCTTCATAGAAAATGACACAATTATTTCTCCAAAATGCCCTACATTATATGGTTTCTTATCTTCATTGCGTTGCTGATTAAACAGTTTAAGTGATTTATCCAGTTCCTCTCAGGAAGTGGCAGAATAGAAAGCTGTGATGGTTAATTTTATGCGTCAGCTTGACTGAGCCATGGGGTGCCCAACATTTAGTCAAACATTATTCTGTGTGTATCTGTGAGGATCCTTCTGGATGAAATCAACATTTGAATTGTTAGACTGAATAAAGCAGATTGCTCTCCCCAATGGATATAAGCTCATCCTATCTGTTAAAGGTCTGAATAGAAAAAGAATATATATATATATTGACTATCTTAGTCCATTCTGTGTTGCTGTAAAGAAATATGTGAGACTGGGTAATTTATAGGGAAAGGAGGATTATTTGGCTCACAGTTCTGCAGGCTGTGCAAGAGCCATGGCACAAGCATCTGCTTCTGGAAAGGGACCTCAGGAAGCTTCCAATCATGGCACCTGGGGAAAGGGAGAAGGGGAAGGTATGCCACATGGCAAGAGAGGTAGAAAGAGGGAGAGAAGAAGTTGCCAGGCTCTTTTTAACCATCAGTTATCATGGGAACTAATAGAGTGAAGACTCAGCACAAAGTCATGCATGAAGGATCTGACCTGTGATCCAAACGGTTTCCACTAGGCCCCACCGCCAATGCTGGGGATCAAAATTCAACATGAGATTTGAAGAGGACAAATATCCAAACTGTATCACCCTCCCATAAGGAAGAAGGCCCCTCCTGAGCCCAGTGTGTTTTAGTTTAAGCTACTAGGGAAAGTGAGGCAGGAGGATTACTTGTTGAGCCTAAGGGTTCAAGTCCTGCCTGGGCAACATAGCAAGATCCCACCTCTAAAAAAATGGACCCCTCCTGTCAAGAGTACACCAGATATTTCCTGTCTTCTAACTTGAACTGAAACATCCACATTTTTTATGTCTCAAATTGACAAATCTTGGGACTTTTTAGCCTCTATATCACACAAGCCAATTTCTTATAATAATAATAATGATGATACAATATATAGGGTATATATTGTTTCTGTTCACTCAAGAACCCTAATATAGAAGCCAAGCAGCATCCTCTCCAATGTCAAAATCAGTGCTTTTTCTATGACATGCATGCTCCTCTACGAATGAAAACCTGGCTCACATTTCATGCTAATACTAAGGAGGAAAAAACAATCCTTTACTTATTGCACACCATAAAGCATGTTTTCACATGCACCATCTCAATTGTTGTAAAGTTTTTATTATTTTTAGAACGGTTTTTTTATTCACATCTTCACTCACCAAAATGTTAAAGAAATAGCATCACTGTACTGGCTGAAGCGGAGGGATTGCAGGCGAGGCACTGTGTGCTTTTAAACCCGTTCTGCAATTCCGGAGCCTCACAGAACATATCTTGAAGAAACGGTAAACATTTCAACTGGTCTTTCACACTTCTGAGGATATGAATGACAGGGATTATTTTCTCTACTTGATATAGGAAGAAAACTCTGTGGGTTTAAGCGAATCTATCATGGTAAAGCATGTTTCCAGCAAAGCCTAAATAGCAGTGTCCTCATCTGGGGTACTAGAATTCTGGCTTCATCATTTCCTCAATGATTATTTCTAAAGAAGTTGGTTCTTTCCAGTTAGCATGCTCACGCAAGTCACTTCTGAGCATCCCCAAACTGTTTAACATCTCAGATAGCCTAACAAATCCATATCAATTATATTGACTTTATCTATCTGAGATACAAATGATAAAGAAGGAGTTTATGTTTCATATTGATAGCAAGATCATTATGTGAAAGCTAGTGGAGTCTAACGGTTAAAAGAATTTTAGCTGTACGAGTTAGGCAACTTTCTTTTCCTCCCCTGCTTAGATTACTTCTCTGAAAATGAGGAGGATTATGCTATCTCATGGATTTTCTGTGACAATTGAAGGAACATACATAATACTACCTGCACTATGATTAGAGATAATTATATTAGCTATCAATAGACATATACATTCTCCATAAGGTAAATATTATTTTAATTTTCAGATCATGAATTGGATATATTGAAAACATAGTTAGAAAATCAATGGCAGGTTGCCTCAGTGAAGAGCTGCATGTTTTGTATAGTACAGCAAAATAGAGTTTCAATTTATTTTCAATAAGACCGAGTTCTACTAGCACATTGAAGTATTGAATGCCAAATTATCTCATTCAGACAAAAGTGAAATGTCCCAAGCTTAATAAAATAAGATAATTGGTTTTGGCTTTTATATTACATTTCTATTTGGCTACACACTGTAGTTTCAGAGCAGATGCCCTGCAGGTGAATGGAGCTATAGATGAGGTTACACATAAACCATATGTCCCCTTTGTAAGTTCCCTTGTACTGTCTGTGGTTCACTGCTTTCCAGAACATAATGAAGACCAAGTGCTTACAGCACAAAAAGCAGGTCAATCAGAAAGCATAGAAGCAAGAATGGGGTCTCCTTGTGGTCCAGGTAATGCTTCACCTCCTTATGTAGTGGCATGCAGTATAAAGCAGGAAGAAACATCTGTCTGACCCTAGTGGGATTCTTGGCCTCATAACCTGCAGATTCTCATGTCAGATTCTGAAGACTGATAGGTCACTGGCAGGCTCCATGTGCTTTATGTGCTTTTCCAAAAAAAAAAAAAAAAAAAAAAA
>NW_016809276.1:1513184-1537537 GCF_001698545.2 Rhinopithecus bieti | reverse complement strand
AAAAAAAAAAAAAAAAAAAAAATGCACTAACAAAAGAGGATCCCCGTCGAGTTTTAGTTAACTCATTAACTAGTTTAAGCACCTAGGCTTACCCCCTACAGATAATTGGTGTGTTCTCTGTACTGGGTCATAGCTCACACAGTTAGAAAATATCCTTTTTTTACCGGAGTATTAGCGGTACTTCTAACCAGGCTCTCAAATAACAGATATTATGCTCAAATGAAAACGAATCTATAAATCCAAATGTCTAGGTTTTAATTCTTCTGTCATTAAACCCTGTGAGTCCCTATTATTCAGTTATTTAGCTATTCCAGGTCTTAGTAAACTCACCATGAAGCTGAAATCATTGAAGTCCCCATTTAAACAAATGAGGAAACCGAAGTTCAAAGAGTTGAGATATTTCATGGAAGATCACACAGCCGGTAAGCCACAGGGTCAAGTTTAAACCAGATGTGTTAGCACCACTGCCCACATTCTTGGACCTGCCTTTACATCTCCTACTGCATTGAATGCTTATCAAAATCATTCTGACCAAGTATCAAGGTAAATTGCTGGTTTTCACAGAACACAATCTCCTCTTACATTAACTCCGTCGTCTCAAGCCAATCATTCCAACTTTTCTAAGCCTCTGTTTCCTTATCTGTAAAATGTAAATGAGATGATAAGAGTATTTAAGTCATAGCTTTATTTTAAGGACTAAATGAATTATTACTTTTAAAGTGCTTAGAACAGTACCTCAATAAACATTGGCTATAATTATTATTACTTATTATTTCCTGAGGCTACCTAGTGACTTAAAGCAACAATTAGTATGGAGCCAGTATCAGTTGACAGACACAAGTGTCATTCACATTCAAGCAAACAGTTTAATAAAGGTAATTTTATCACAACTAAATGCTAAATTAAAAACTGCTGTTTATGGTACTAGCAAAAGACAGTTGAGTTGTGGGTGTGGCATAATCTCTCAATGTTGGAAAGGCATTAGAATCATCTAGGAGCTTTAAAAAATGTCTGTGCCCAAGTCCCATTTGAGACCAATTAAAATAGAACCTCTTGGTGTGGAATCTGCATATTTTTACATTTTTAAATCACTTGCACACCAGTTGATTTGGAGTTAGGAAGGGACCAGTTTATGAAGAAATTTGAATTCCAGGAAGAATTGGTATTTGGGTAGGGGAGTGGGGCTAGAAAATATTAGTCAGAGATTCTGCACAGGGCTACTATACACTTATTTATAAATATTTTCACCTTTCAGGGATGGCTTCTGCTGTCGTCCTTTGGTTCAGAATGAAGAAGCTTTTAGTTTCCTCTATGTCTTAAAGTTGATCTAAACACACTCCCTCTGACTTGGTTGTTCCATAATCAAATTATCATCTCACTGGAAGCCATCCTAATCCTATTTAGAGAAAGACCATTTTCCTCCTGACCTGAAGTCTCACTTTTTATCTTGCTGGCTGGGTATTCAAGAAGTACATTCAAACTGTTTAAAATCCTGAGAGTTAAGATCACCCTGACATTGTCAGGTAAAAATAAAAAGGAGAAGAAACCAGAATGTAATTTGCTTATCCTCAATACAGCTTTATTTCTTCCAGTTTTAAGCATGACTTTAAATTTCTTTTTGTGGTAGTAAGGACCAGGACTGTGTGGGAGCTCAGAGATGGAGAATGACAACTCTCTAGTCATTGAGCCATAACACATCCTCTCCCTGAGCAGTAACTCCTAAAAATAATCATCTTCTGGGCGATTTAAACATTTTTTTTTTGCAAGAGAGTTACCCATGTCCAACCTGGTGAGTGAATTGCCCAGTAGACCAGGATGGTTAATCAATCGGAAAACCATTTTAAGATCCAAGTGTTTACGGCCCTTTAAAGTCTGCTCTGTGTATGTAGTCTTTGTCACTCCCCAACTGCTAAGTTGTATTAGTTTTCAGTTGTTTACTTAACTCGGGCCTTTGTTCTATCAGGAATGATATAAAAAGAAAGGAAGATGAGATGAAGAGAACAGTGCCTACCCTCAAAGAGGTCCTAATCCATTCGTGCATGTTTGGGAGGAAGACAAAGAAAGAAACTTCCAAATGTATTACTGTACGGTAAGTACCAGTAGTGGAGAGGGTAGAAGACATTGGAACAGCCCCTACCTGACCCAAGGTCAATAAAGAAAGACTTATTCAGAGAGGTGGCCTAAGTTGAGTCTTGTAGGGCTTCTCTATGAGAAAAGGGAAAAACAAGGCCTATGGAAAGGCCAGGAGAGTCAAGAAAACAAGGCTTTTCTACAGAGGTGCAATGTCAAGGGGTGCTATCAGTGAGTCAGAGAAGAGATCGGCAAATATAACATCATGAGCATTAAATGTGAGAGGCAAGACTTCATCCTTTACTCTGATGGTGGCTTGAAAATAATTTTGGCTTTTAAGAAAGAGAGCAACATAGTTTGGTTATTATTTTAAGTGGGAAAGAAGGTACTTCTGATTGCTACATTTAAAATCACATAGGGATGTCAGAAGAAAATGTCAGGTTATGGAAGGAACTAACATTTTATTATATAAGGAACAGATTATAGAACTGGTGCAGATTTTATTCTGAGGGGATAAGACCAATGTAGAATACCTGATACCATGTGAAAGAGGAAGAAACATTGCTATTCAAAATTTTTGGAAACCGAAAGACCTGTTAATTATTGGTGCTGTATTTCAGTTCAACATAACTATATTGCCTCTGGATGTTCAGAGTTGTTTCAAGATGGGATATTTTGCCTTTTGCATCTGATTGACCTCTGGTTGATGCCGTAAGTGCACATATCCAGTGGATACTGGGTTGGGTCTACTTAAGTTCTTTGCAAAGACTGTATACCCATGTGGATAGCTTTGGTCACCATATGCAGCCACTAGAAAGACGAAACAAACTAGTTGAAGGTCACTAGGGGAGCAAGCTTCCTCAAGGGCTGAGATGGAAGTTCAGATAATGAGAACTCTTTGTACTCGTTGTAGACACATTCTTTCAATTAGAAGCAAATAACAAAGTTAAGGTCCTTAAAAATCTGTGGCCTTCACCTTATAAGCAAAAGGATATGATTCAAAGAGTTCTTGATTGGATCCTACCAGCAAGGGATCTTATATCACTTTTTTTGCATAAGCTATCATGATTCATAGGGCACAGGCTCATCTTTACAATTATATTACTGAACATCTTCTTTCTTTTAATTTCCTGAAACATGGAGGTAAAATATAGCTCATAAAATGCTACATGTTAATAAAAAGGATATTTTGAACTGGAACAAAACATAGAATAGTTATGTGTGATTCATATATACAAATAGTTATGTGTAAAATATGTTATCACATAGAATATGACTTTAACATATTATCCTTCGCACTATAATATTGTAGAGATGATAGTCTATGAGTAATGAAAATATTCATGGGGCTCTTAGAAAATAAGAGAAAGGAAGGTTTGTAAATATCTGTTCTTTCAGTTTAACATGCATTTCAGTGACAAATATGAACCAGTTTTCTGGTCCAGCTGAACTGAGATCTAGAACCATTTTACTTGACATTTCATTTGAAATTTTGAATTAATTTGCCTTTGCAGCCATGGAAGCAGAATAAAATTACTTGCTGTTGATTGATAATCTTAGAGTACTGTACGTGGAATCGGTTAGGTTGAACCATACAAAGTTACTGATATTTAAACATTTTAACCTAAGAATTGGCAATTTCTATGGTCTACCCTAAGGGAAACCTTTGTTTCAGTCTTTGTTGTAACACAGAGACTTGAAAATTAAATAAGTTATTCAACTTTTAGAACCTAAATTTTCTCTTTCTGTTAAATGTGGACAATAGCAGCAATCTTTTAGAGGTGTGTGCATTAAATGAGATACTGGGTGGGAAAACATATTGAAAATTGTAAAGTAATTTGAATTGCATTTAGAATCCTCAAAAACCCCAGTGAGACTGTTGGGTTTACAAACTTTCACTCCCTGCTGGTTAAGTGATTGCTTGGTTAGAATACACAGGGGTTTATGTGTTTATATTTCTTTCTGAATATGATCTGACTTTCCCCCTATTTAGTGTTTATTCTGAAAGCTGTTTTCTTCCATCCTTGGATTTACAGTACAGATTTCTTCTGAATGGGTAGAATATTTATACATTTCATTAACAATATGTACTCAGGCTTTCTGGTTCATTCATCCAGTGAAATGCTCAGCAGAAAATGTGCTTCAGGATTTTCCCCTACCACTGGGGAGTTGAAATTAATTCTATTATAATTTCCAGGAGCTTTAAGCATTTGTTTTGTTTAGGAGTAAAACAACTGTGTTGGCAAAGCTTTTCTTATTGTTAATGTGCTTTGGCCATTTATATCTGGATGATACATTTTACAAGCATTGATCAGACAGTACTTTCAACAACTGTTTTATGGACTACGGTTTCAACCTTCAGTGAGGTCTTATCAACCTTCAGTTTCTCTCCCCTTCAAATCTATTGTCCAACTTACCAGCTGCGTTTTACTTCTAATCACAAATGGGATCGTAATATCCCTTATTTTAAAAGAATCTTGCGTGACTCCCCTGTGTGTAAAGGATAAAATTCTCAATACATGGTTTAGTGTACAAGGACTTCTTAAAATATTACTTAACAACAATTTGTCTGTAGCTTTTACTCTCCCTTCTTCTGAATCCAACTTACTGGACTCTTCACCATTCTCTAAATATTCTATCATAATGTTATTTTCTCTCTGCCTGTTCACAACCTGGTCCTCTACCTGGAATGACTCTGTCTTCTTTGACTAGTAAAATCATCCTTATAGGGCTGCTCAAATTCCATCTCTCTATGAAGTCCTTTGCTCCTCCCCAAGGCAATTCATCATTTATTCCCCTTAGAACTGTGCACAATCTTTTTATGGCGATAATCGTTTTACTTACCTGTTTGTCTTTCTCCAGTCTGTGACCTCTTATAAAGCAAGGACTCTTACTTACTCACGTTTGCTTCCCTAAGGCCTAGATGCTCAGCGAACATTTTTTAAAGGATAAATGAATCCTGCTAGTACTGCCTAAATAACTCACAATGAAAATTCATAATTACTCAGTGAGTGTCCAAATGTCTGAAGCTCTCAGAGAAGAAAATTACTGAAGAGTTTTCAAGAGAGAATGAGTTTCGGATATGTGATTCCCTACACCCCAGCAAAATGTGAAGGTGTATACATAGGGTCTACTTCCCCAAATCCGGCCATAAGTAGAGAGAACATGGAGATGATTTGTTTTGGTGTCTGGGAATAGCATCTAGCATTTGAGATGATCACTGGCTTAATGAGATGCTGTAGATGTTTGGTGTTATATTCAGATCACAGAAAGCGAATCTTTAACTATACTCGCCCTCAGGGGGAATACATCTGCATTAGTTGGTTCATTGCATAGGATATTTTTTGAGAGGGACAATGTTGAGTTACGGCTGGCCCATAAATGAGGAACCAAAAAGATGGAGGGTAGACATGACATCATTAAAGTAAAAGAAATTGAGATAATTAGATGAACATGAAGAATGAAAAAGCTACCATATATTCACATTGGGGCCACCTAGGTGAAGAGTTGACACATGAAAGGGCGGTGGAATGCATGTCCCATTGTACCAAAAGGAAAGGACACTCATTACAAGGAAGTCTTCTTGTTTCTGTGTTACAGGGAGACAGGCTTCCTTAGCAAGTTAGCAAGTGAAACTGCCACATAAAATAGTGAGTTTTTTTGCCCTCTAAGCAGGAGGTAAATAATCAAAAACAATTGTATTGTATTTATAGTAATAGGGAGGAGACTAAATCAACATTTCACAAACATTATTATACATATGAACAATTGAGGATTTGGGTTCAATGCAGATTCTTTTTCAGAAGATCTGGGGTGAAACCTGTGATTCTTCAGTTCTAACATATTCCTAGGCAATGCTGATACTGCTGCTCAGTGGTTCATACTCTGAGTAACGATGCCCTGGATAATAGGGAAATGTCGTAGTATGTCATAACTGTTAGGAACATAAATTTCAAAACCAGAAAGCCCTGATATGAGTTTCAATCAGATGTAACTTTGGGAAAGTGCTTACCTTTCTGAGCTTTAATTTCCTCATCTATAAAATAGGAATTGCTATTGCCTCTTTCATATTGTCTTGGACCAGATTAATGAGAATATGTTTGTATGTAGAACATTTGATGTCATGCTTAGCACATAATAAGCTCCTCAATAATGTTAGTGGTTATATTTTAGGTTTAACAATATAGTGCCTTTCACTTCTATGATTATATTATTCTGATTTATTTCCAAATGTATCAGAATAATAAGAAGACAAAAACTTCCCATGAAAACTAATTAAAGTGAATTTCATTGTTTTGATCATATAATGTTTAATAAAACTACAGCCAAGATCAGCCCAGTGCAAAATTATTTTTCTGATGAGTAACTACAGCTATTGGAAGGTTCAACTGAAATATCACCTATTTTTCTATTTTATACCTTCTTGATAACAACCAGGGGATTATCACTCAACTTTTTGGCCCCTCTGGTGTACCTGCTGCAGGCGTATCTTGCAGCATTCCTCATAGAACTATGCAAACAACTGCCTGAGAGCAAGTACGTCTCCTCCTCTGAACTGGAAATGCATTACATTTATGTACTAAGTCTTACACACATCGTGCCCCTACATCTGTATCTAACATGAAGTATGGTCAATAATGGGTCTCTACTATAATGGATGAGCAAAAAACATAGATGAATAACTTAATGGATTAATGACATGGGAAAAGTCAGTTGTTGGTGCTCACATTTTCCTTTCAAAAACTTCCTGCCCTGTCATGACATTTTCTGCCTCATTGGGATGGGGTTTTGCCCCAAGATACTGTGATGATAGCTGCCATTAAGATGGTTTTAACAAAAAATATAATAGTTGTCTTCTCTTTGAGGAAATTGTATTTCACCCAGGGTTATTAGGTGATATGTAGATACGTGAAGATATATCATTGTATAAAAACAAACTAGACACTGAGATATGATACGGATATTTGAAGGGAATTATAGGTTATTTCAAATTCTTTTCAAATGGTAAATATTCAACTCTGTCCATGAGGTCAGCTTTACATCATTTCAAGAGTAAAACTTAGGAATAAAGAAATTGCTCTGTTTGTGCTTTTGCTCTCACTTTATGGAGAGGTACTTCCTTTTTTGGCACCAATGAGAGACACTCCATCCACTCAGCCAAGAGCATCACGCAGAATATGCATCATTTGAGGAAATTCAAATGGCTGAGAAGTTAAGACCTCTAGATTCTAAAGAATCTTACAGATCATCTTGTCTGTTCTTCCGTTTCTAGAGATAAGAGCTATGTTGAAATGCAGGGCAGCCCCATGTTTATATCATCTTTGTGGACTAAAATTAATTTATTTACGACTCTTTTTTTTTTCCCCCCCCGCAAATACTTTCAAATAGTACAAAGGTAAGCGAGGCCAGGCATGGTACAACCCTTGCCCTGCTGACAGTGGCAGCTACTAGAATTGCAAGTGGAGTAGATAGATAAATCTCTGCAGTTCCTCATGAAACAAACCAACAAGAGTAGAAAAAATTATTGTTTATTTTGCAATATTGATAATTGTTATACTATTAATAATAGTAACTGCTATTTATTTAGTGCTTGCAATATGTTAGACACTGTACTAATATCTAAGTGCATTATCTTTTTTTGCGGGGGGGATGGAGTCTTGCTCTGTTGCCAGGCTGGAGTGCCATCCCGGCTCACTGCAATCTCCGCCTCCTGGGTTCAAGCAATTCCCCTGCCTCAGCCTTCCAAGTAGCTGAGAATACAGGTGCACATCACCATGCCCAGCTAATTTTTTTGTATTTTAGTAGAGATGGGGTTTCACCATGTTGGCCAGGATGGCTTCGATCTCCTGACCTCGTGATCTGCCCGTCTCGGCCTCCCAAAGTGCTTGAATTCCAGGCATGAACCACTGTTCCCAGCCTTCGGTTTGTTTTCAATCTCTATGAAGCATCTGAGAAGGAGGTGCTATTATCCAATTTTAGACAATAGTAAAGTTATCTTAGAGGTTAAATAATATAGACAATATCGTATCTCTGTACATGCAAAGTCATGTTCTCCACCACAGAGCTCTATGCCTCGCCACCCACAGAAGCATTGTAATTTCCATTTCAAAAACGGCACCATTGCTTGTTCCAAATCTTTAAGATTGTAGAAAGATACACAAGAGATGGACTTTCCAGATAGAATGTTTATCTTTTTGGAACATAAAGATTAAAAGCAATAGTGTTGTTAAAAGCTTCTTATGCAAATGCCTTGGAGGTATAGTAAGCACACTTCCTTGCATGTCCCTCTGAAGCTGCTCATGGAGTTTCACTCTCCATATTGGCCACTAAAATCTTTAAATAGCCCTATCTGTGCTTTGTGGCTTTCATTACAATGTTCCTCCTGGCATCTGTAGTTAGAGGCTATGGGAAACATGTGACTGGATATAAAGTTAACCCCAGCATGAGGAACTCAGAGTCAGCAGAGACCAGTATTAGGGCATGCAATAGTCATCTCTTCTGCAGGCTGGCTTAAGATCTTTAGGTTTTCCCCTATCCTTGAATTGAGGAATTTCCAACTTGTAAATTTCTCTTTTTGTTTTTTTATGTTCAGTAAAGCTGAACCCACCTAGAGGGTCTGGCAGACCCATTGCTCAAGTCTATAACTGAAATTGGATGGCCTGACTTCATATTCAATTGGAACATTTTTCTTCTTATTTCTCTTTTTAAAAATCAATAAATGCTTTATGATGCCTCTCAAAGAGATTGAATGAGTGGAAAGCAAGATTTTCCATAGTATTATGGCAACTAAACACTCTGGAATAGATCCAATTTCAAATATCCTATCTTGTCCCCATTTGTATATTAGGTCAATATTTGCTGACTTTTATTAGAGAGATATGCTTTCCTCAGAGAGCAGAAAAGGAAAGGAAGCCTTTTTGATCATCAACATTTTTGGCAAGAAATTTGACTTGGAGACACACACCCACACATACACACACACACACACACACACATACACACACATACACACATAAGGATATACTTGTGTATATATGTATACATAAGTGAATACGTGTGTGTGTGTTTTGTCCTCATCATGCTCCCATTATAACAGTGGACAAATTGAAACCTACAAATTTCTCTTGGCTATACTGCTTTTGAGTAGCTGACATAGAGTTCCAACCTGATAGTCTGTCTTAAAAGCCTGTGGTCATTTTTCTCAATCTTTCTATATCCTCAAACTTATTTTTCAAAGGTAAATTTTTCCATCTTCATCCAAAACTATTTCTACTGAGAACATGCCCCAGGCTCCTGGTCATCTGGCTTCAGATGCCAGGTAAAGGGGTAAGTTGCCCTGTCCTGAGCCTTCTATCTATTCTACCCAGCTTCCTGCCTGTCCTGTCTTTTCCTAACTCCTTAATTCTTGCTCCTGGGAGATGTGAATCAAACACTGTACACCTGAACTGGTGCCTGCCTGAAGAGCCATGATTGATTGCCATGTACTAATTGCTTGGAAGGATTGGGAGTGGGTACAAGAATAAAGACGATCACAGAACAGTTAAAAAGAGATTTGTTTCTCTTTTTGCTGCTCCCCTGTCATTTGCAAATGTCTGTTGGTTTTCTTTCAGCATATTTGTGATTAAGAATCCTGCTGAGATGACACTTGGTGGTTTGAAATCCAAGTGTTTCTGCATTTCCGCAGGTAATTTAGCAACGCATCCATGGGAAGCGCATCTACACATTACAAGAGCAAGGCTCTCCATAACCTTTTAAAAAGTCTGTAACAATTGACATAAAAACACCAAGGTGAAATTTTCTAATGAGAACATATTGGTGAAATATTAAGATTTTCATTAATAAATCCTTTGACTATCAGGTTTTCACTTTATCTTGCTGCTTCTCTTAAACACATGCAACAACACCATTCTGATGATAGTTAATAACCAAAAAAGTAAACATAGCTTTTAGGTAATTTATGTGGCAGACACGCCCATCAGGTATCATTACTGGAATCTTTCTACGTATGAGTCAGGGCCAGGGGAGCGTTGAAATTAAATCTTTGTAAGGAAAATAACCTACACAGGTTTGCAAGATTCAAAATTATAAGAGTGACCCCTAGTGACTATGAAACTGCTTAAATCTTCCCTGAGTCTCTGTATAGTGTTCAATGCGAACATCTGAAGAAAGAGAATATCCTTTTTTAAAGCACAAAAAAAATTATTCATTTTGAATTTAGTAGTTATGTTTTGAAAATAGTAGGAATGGACTATCCCTCAAAACATTGTTTTTGTTTTGTTTTGTTTTGTTTTCCCCAGTAAAATACATATGTGTTTACTATTCCTCCTTTGGTTTACGTCAAAGAGCCTGCATCGTGAACCTACTGCGTGCAAAGTGCCTGGAAGCCCTTGAGGATGGGAAGATTAAGGTCTCCTCGTGGTTTCTCTGGTGCCAGCAGACTCTGGAGGAAAGAGACAAGCAAACAGGAGCCTTGCAGGAGGGGTGAGGGGTAAGTGAGACAACAGAGTGTAATAATAGGGGCTCTAAGAACAGAATCATTTTTATAATGGTTGTGTGGCCATTCCTACGTAGAACAGATCAGAGTAAGAGTTTACCCAATGGGAAGTGAGAGGGAACAGCTCTACCTAGGCACAAATAAATGAAACAACATATTTTTGTGTAAGAATCACAGGTAGGCTGGGCACCATGGCTCACGCCTGTAATTCCAGCACTTTAGGAGGTCAAGGCAGGCGGATCTTGAGGTCAGGAGTTTGAGACCAGCCTGGCCAACATGGTGAAACCCTGTCTCTACTAAAAATACAAAAATTAGCTGGGCGTGGTGGCAGGTGCCTGTAGTCCCAGCTACTTGGAAGGCTAAGGCAGGAGAATGGCTCGATCCCGGGAGGTGGAGGTTGGAGTGAGCTGAGATCGTGCCATTGCACTCCAGCCTGGGAGACAGAGCAAGACTCCGTCTCAACAACAACAACAACAACAACAACAACAACAACAAAGAATCATAAGTATTTCAGCAGGGATACAGAGTTGAGCTATCAAGATGTACAAGATGGGGCTTGAGACATAAGCATGAGATGGCTCAGAACAGTCTTGGTACACTGCTGTTGGCCATTCCACTGAAGGCAATAGGACTAGGCTTAAGCAAGAAACGAAGGTGCACTGATTAGCATTTTGGAAGAATTGTCTGGCTTCTGGGCAGAAGGTAGTCTCAGAGCAACCAAAACTAGTTGCGGAGAGATCGCATAGGAGGACTCCAGCATTTTCACTGTTGGAAATGTAAGACTTCTCTTTCTTCAGCTAGATCATAGATATCTGGGCCTGGTGCTTTATGCTTCATTCAAATTTGTATTATCAGTAGACATAATATGTTTTGAAAAATGCATATTGAATAAAAATTAGCATTAATTTTATTCTGAGTTAAATTACAATGCCATATCTAGGTGTGCATGTATAAATGTGCTATATATACATATTTATATATGAATATAAATTATAAACACACATATACTTTGATAATACATGTTAATGAAAAAGTATGTATTTTGGTTGTATAGAAGTAAAACATTAATTCAGATAAAATAATTATATAAACCACATCACGTTTTATTTTAGAATCAAACCTTTTAAATCTTCATTACATAAAGACTTTCAGCCAGGCACCATGGTGTGCACTTAAGGTTCCAGCTATTTGGGAAGAGGCTTGAGCCCAGGAGTTTGAAGCTGCAGTGTGCTATGATCATGCCTGTGAACAGCCACTGAACTCTAGCCTGAGCAGAACAGCAAGACCCTGCCTCAAATATATACATATATATTTTAAATGAACCAGAATGTACCTGTATTATTGATATTAAATGAACCAGAATTTACCTGTATTATTGATATAGTAAATCGAATATATACATTTATTATATATATTAATATATTATATAAATGTATATTATGTATATGAATATATAAATATATATATTAAATAGATCAGAAAGTACCTGAAGAAGGTTTTGTAGCCCTCGTTTTTTCAGATATGATGTCAGAAATCCAAACATGGAACTATAAACCTTGTATTGATGATTGAATGCCCACCTTTCTGATACATCAAAACATTTACTTCAATATCTTACTACCTTAGTTTGCTAGGGCTGCCATAAGCAAATGTCACACACTGAATGGCCTAACCAACAGAAATTTATTTTCTCACATTTCTGGAGGCTGGAAGTCCAAGATAAAAGTGTTGGCAGGTTTGGTTTTTCCTGAGGCCTCACTCCCTTGGCTTGCAGACGGCCACCTTCTTGCAGTGTCCCCACATAGCCTTTTCTCTGTGCTTCCCTGATACCGTTTCCTCTCCCTATAAGGATACCAGACATATTAGATTAGCGTCTTAACTAACCTGTCCTCTGACCTCAACCTGCAAATATACAGTAACATTGGTAATTAGAGTTTTGACATGTGAATTTTGGGGCAATGCAATTCATTCCATAACTGCCATAAATTTCCCTGATGAGGAAATGATGAAGAAGAGAACTCTTCTTCTGGAGTTATACTTTGAGGAAACATCTTGAGCACAATCAGAAACTAGACTTTTGGCAACAGGAAAAACAATAGCATTGGAAACTGTAGTGGATGCTGTGGTGTGTTACCCTATCATCCCCTTCAAAACTAGGGCATTCATTCCTCCATCTGCTGGAAGTGTTGCCTGCTGAGATAGTTCAAGGCTAGGTTGCCTTCCAGAATTTCCCAAAGCCAAAATCAATTTCCTTGCTCAATGCTAGGTAGCAGTACAAATCCAAAGATGCACCAATATAGGCTTCCAAAGCCTAGCCCCTAAGCTTCTACATGGATGGGACAACTCAGAAGTGACATCCAAAGTCCAAACCTTCTTGTGTTGATGGCTAAATCCTTCACTGAGACTGCAGTGAAGCCCATCTTCTACCTCTGCCCAATTCTGCTTTCTACATTCTCTTCCACAGAGTAGAACAGAGAGCACTGAACACAAATCTGTCTTACTATTCTCAAAAAATCTTATTATACATATGCCAAACATTGGAATGCTGAATGATACTAAAATAATCCATTTTAATGCCGTCAATCTGCAGAAATAGAGGACATAATTTATATCCATATTGTTTTTAAATTATTGATTATTCCTTACTAAATTTGTATGGTATTACATTGCACCAGGATATAAGCACCATGGGGACAGGAATCTTATGAAATTAGTTCTTAGAAGCATTCATAGCATCAAATAATATACCTGAAATATTGGGCATACCAGTAAAGTATGTAAAATTATAGCTTATTGCATCTTCTCCAGAAAGCAGATAAAAATCTTGGTATAGTTTTGCATGTACAATTATTTCCTATCCATCAAAGACTGGGTCAAAAGCTACTCCTTCATGATGTTTGCATTGATTATCCCAGGTAAAAGAATCAATCCTCACTGAGTTCTCTGCTCCTTTGCAATGTCTGTTACTTCCTGCCACCTATTACAGTTATTTAGCTCTCTTTGCTACATTTGTTTTATTAGACAGCAAACCCTGAAGTTGAATGAAGGGAATTGCATCCATTCTCCATGATGGCTGAAGAAGGTGTGGAGGAGGGAAGCCATATGTGGATAGAACCTTTTTGAAGCATAAACATTTGGGTACACTCTAAGATTTGGAACAATCTTCACCATGATCAGGAAATCGGTTCTATTGCAGTATCCCCTACTGTGCCTAAAAATGTGATGTGTTCACTTTGTCTTATAATTGATTTCTAATGACTTCAAACTTATATATCTTCTTTGTGTCTTAAAGTAAATTTCAAATAATGGAATGTCAAGCATCAGAATAGAGGGGTAGAGGTGTACATATATTGCAATTATGTCCTTGATACTGATTTAAGTAATCACTCCCTAACTCTACTCTAACATTGTTATAGATTATGAACTCTCGTGAATTTTATAGCTGCCGCCTTTGTCTGCCTGATCCTATACTCTTAAATCTATCCAGTCCACATAAGCATGAAGTGGAACGAAGAAAACCAGTACAAACTAAACTTACATCTCCAGCATTACATCACAAAGTTCCAGACCCCCTCAATATCTCCTGAATAGGTTCATGCTCTTACTCAGTTCTGCTGCATAACAAATTCTTGAGCTCTCAGAGTTCTCTCTCACTTCTAGAACCACGTTGTTGTGGCATGTAGAATTTAACTCCTGCATCTTAAACATGCTACTTTTTGTAGGACATAGTTGGAGCTCACAGTCTTTCTCTTCTTTAGATATTTGAGTCAATGAACTGTTTTTAACAAATATGAATAATTGCTGTTTTTCAGATAGCTTCTGCTTAATTTAGGTTCCCAGAAACAAATACTGAGATGGAGATTTGTGGGCAAGACTTTTTTTTTTTCTTGGTGAGTGCTGTCTTCAAGATTGTCCTCAGTTGGGATGAGGTGCTTTTTATGCGTCTCCATGAAAAAGTTATTTGAGGTAGGCTGCCTCCAGGGGAGAGGATGCGATCTTGGCGAGACAGCTGTCTTTATCTGAGGCAATTCTCCAAGATGCTTGACAACTGAGGGCTGTCTGTTGGCAGCACTCCCAGCAGCTGAGGAATAAGTCCTTTTCTGTCTTAAAGTGAGATCTGGACAGTGTTGCATAGGCTCCTATATTTGGTAAGGTCCAAGAACCTTCCAATAGGTAAAAATGTTTTAATAACTTAATTTTTGGAAATACATCATAAGAAAAACTTCAGTGTGATGGTCTTCCTGTAAGAATAATACAGTATTTCTCAAAGTGTGATTCTGGAACACCACTACTATTAGGAATATGTTGAATACTGAATAACAATCTCTGGAGAGTAGTTCAAGGTTATTATATTAATTAATACTCCTCTAAAACCAAGTGAATCAGACCTTCTAGAGTCTGTGGAAAAGACTGCTATGTAAGAGGGAGGATTTTCCTGGTCTTAAGGCAAACCGTCTTTACTGGTATGTGTGTGTTGCGGGGGTGGGGGGTAAGGGAGGCAGGTGTGTGTGTGTGTATTGAATGAATGATAAGTATTCGTGTTGATAATGTGACACACATAACAATTTAAGTGCAAATTGTATATGAAAACCTATTTTAACAAAAACAATGTTTTGAGGATTTAGGGTTTTTTTGTTGTTAAAATGGACTTTGAATGAGTGTTGACAAATTTTTGAAAGAGGAGTAAATTCACTGGAATGTAAGATATTTAGCCATTTTAAGTATCCATAAGCAACCTCAGTTATCCAAAATCATTTGGAAGCCTTTGGATAAATGGAATTTGGTTAAAATGTCTTGTTAGATGGTGGCCAGGAATAAATCACCAGCTAGTGAAATTCATCTAGTAATAATCTGGGATCTACCAAACAAAACTGTTTTGTGCACAGGGACTGCAAGAGATGATATAAATGTTGGCCTTCAAGGTAGCCATGATTTTTAAAATTATCACAATGAATGAAATTCATTGTCATTAATAGCTCTGTCAGCCCCTTGCCTTCCAACTCAATGAAGATGACTCAACATTTACATCTCTATCTGCAATATCTTGGCTAATCTCCAGATATATTAATTCAAATTCCTGCTTGAAATCTCTACTTAGATTTCATATAATTCCACTCGAGCATTAACAGAGCCAAAAGCAAACCTTTTATTCTCTACCACATCATTCCAAATCTGTTTGTTCTCTGGCCTCCCTATGTCATTAAGTAATGCCACCATATTGAAATTGTTCAACTCAAAACTCGGAAAACAACCTCAATCCATTACTCCTTCAGCACCTTCCTAAAGCTGAACATAGTATAATTGTCCCCAACTAGCCTCTTTATCACTCTTCTCTCAACTCCAAGCCTATATTGTCTCCATACAGCAGCCAGAGTCATCTTTTCATATTATCATTAGGTAGCATTATTACCCTTTTGAAATATCATCAAAATCTTTTCATAATACATTTTATAACATACCAATGACACCTATCATATCCTGCACATTCCTACTTGGCATGACCCCTGCTCACTTTTCCAAATCTTTTATCATTCTTTTCTTTGTTTCTTCTTCAAAGCACAATGATATTCCTATTAATTTTGGGAAAATAAAAGTGAATTCTTATCTTGGAAATTTTTTCTTGCTGTATTCTGCTTCTGGAATGATCAGCCTCCAGATCTTCTCCAGGAGGGAGTCTGAATATTCCCACATGTACCCAAATATTATCTTTCAGCCAGGCTTTTTCCTACAATCCAATATAAGTCACCACCTTGCCTATCTTCCCCTAACATATCACCTTTTATTTATTTATTACATTTGTCATTATACTATTTATTAGTGCTTATGAATATTATTCTTAAGATAATTGAAACTCTACAGATAAAGTATCTTGCTTGGTTTATTGGCTACCATGTTTTCAGCTTCATGTTTGCATATTGCAAACACTCAACATATATTTTGAATTAGTGAATTGATATCAATCGTAATAGCAATCGCTAATTTTATTTAGCCCTTAATATGCACCAATTTTAAGCAATTTAAATGTGCTATTTCATTCCATGTTTACATTGGCTTTATGAGGCACCACTATACTAAAGAAAATTACAATTGTTAAAAAATTATAGTTTTATCCTGGTAGAATTTACATTAATAAACTTATGAGTGGCTTTATTATCTCTTTATTATATAAGGAAATAAAAGTGTTTACTAATTTTAATTAATTCTTACATAATTTCAGGGTGAAAAGAATATACTAAGAGTAGTATATGTGAACTGGGGTATTTTTGCAAAACACTATCTTGGTACACTTTGTGTTGCTATAAAAATACCTGAGATTGGGTAATTTAAACAAACAAAGAAGAGCTTCATGTAGCTCATGGATCTTCAGGGTGAGAAGTTCAAAGCCTGGCTTCCAGCAAGGGCTTTCTTGCTGTATTACAACAAGTGGAGAATGGTGAAGAAGGACAAAAAGGAAGTGGACTCATGTGAAATGAGAAAACATGAGTGGTGTCCTGGCTTTATGAAAAACTCATTCAGGTGGAAACTAATCCATTTCGCCAAGAATAATCCAGCTTCACAAGAGTGAGAACTGACTCATTACTGCTGTATCAGCACCAAGTCATTCATAGGGATCTCTACCCCTAACCAATTACCACCTAGTAGGTCCCACCTCTCAATACCATTGCATGGGGATCACATTTCTATATGGGTTTTAGTGGAGGAAAACGAATCATATCCAAACCATAGTAAACCAAAACATTTTCCTTGGCAATGTCAAAAATCTACTTACTTAAAGCAGATGAACCAGTGTCTAGAAGCAGAGCATCTTTTAGTCATACACACGTATTAAGCTAATGGAGCTTATTCTTTTATTACTATAAAGTATTCTGAAAATGTCCTCAAATTGTTTTGGAAAATAATTCATGGAAAAATAACAAATGCTCATAGAACTGCATGAAGCAATACTGCTGGAAAACAAAATAAAATATGTGATGGTGTTTTATTGATGGTAACAATATTATCTAGTACTTGGTTGGCAAGATTAAAATGTATCTAGGACTTGGAGCTATTAAAACCCATCAAAAGTATCTCATTAGATGTTAAAGTATTAAGGAAATAGAATTGCAATTATCTAAATCATCAGAACAAGTCTGCTTAAAATTTTATTCTCAGAGGTTTAGTGAAGAAGATATGGCATTTTAAAATAAATAGTCCTCGTGACCATTTACTTAAAATAATCATGTGATTCTTCATCTTGGCCACATAAAGAAGTATGAGTTGCTGCCTCTGAGTTGGCCTGAGATGACAAGACTTTTAAGGTGAGGATATCTCATAAATTCCCTGAGTGTTAGCTAATAATACTTAGTGCCATTCTATCCTTCGAAATAAGTTGAATATGAAGTGCAAGCTATGGATTTGGGAAAATGGGCAGAAGAACTTAAGAATGTTTTGGAATAACCAGACTTAAAAACTATAATTCAAGATGTTTTGTCGTTGTTGTTGTTTTTGGAATAGAGGCAATGAATTTAGCTTCATAACCAATAGAGTCTGAGATTATGGTCAGGGAGGTTATTATCTGGTTCCGATCTGGGTAACCTCTAGCTTTATTTCTTTTTATTTATGGTATTTACCATTGAAAAGTGCATAGTAGAAAAATTATCCAAGTGTGGTGGTGTGCACCTGTAGTCCCAGCTACTTGGGAGACTGAAGCAGGAGAATCTCTTGAACTTGCGAGGCGGAGGTTGCAGTGATCTGAGATCGCACCAAAAAAAAAAAAAGTATTAATTATAGATAAAACTAAATGCTTACTACATACCTCATTCTCTCAGCCATTCTGTTTGATAAATTTCATGATCAGTAATCTTTAATGTGGAAAATAAAGACTCAGATAATTAAGTAAATTCCCAAATTCAGGTCCAATGTTGATTAGATAACACTGGGCCCCAATCAATTGTCCTCAGTCTGTTCTTGAACCCTCTTCTTCCATTTCCTTTTATATAAGTTCAATGCAAGACTATACAATGATCACTACCATACCAGACCCCATAGGAGGTAGCAAAGGAAAAAGAATACCTAGCTGGATCTAATTCATATATTTGTGCTGATACTTAAACGTGATTTTTTAAAATGCTAAGCACGCTGACTGGGTTATAGTTATGTTTATCAAACCATGGAGTTTATTTTTTCTCCTCCTCCTCCTGTTTGTTGATGATGGTGATGATAATGATAATGATGGCTCTATTTCTGTCTTCAGGAATTTAAATCTAATGAAAGCAACAAATATAAAGACAAATAAAATCATTAAATGAAAGAAATTTGGTAGATGTTAGAGGTGCTATGAGTACAGGAGATGAGTCTTAGAGTATTTGGTTTAAGAGATATCTTAAATTTTGAATATGATTTAGCTTAGTAGAGGAGAAGGAATTCTCAGCATTAAAACTTTCTTGAACATAGATGTGAAAGAAACTGTCTCAATCCCAAATCAACCTGAGGTTGAGTAGATAGTGGTAGAAGATCCTCTTCCGGAGATTCTGACCCCTTCTCTTCAATGCAGACCATCAAATCTCCTGAAGTTTATAAAGCTCCCAGCCAAATCCCACTCCATTCAGAAGTGTCAGATTTCCCTACAAGAGAGGAATAAAAAGCAAAGCCTCTGTGGTGTCACATATATTCATCTCTCTCAAGATATACTTTAGAGCTAAAATGTTTTGTCCCTGATTCAACAAAGAGGCCTGTTGTAGGGTTTTCTAGAAGCAATGGCTCTGTGAATACCTGTTCTAGTTCTGATAACTTTCTCTGTGAAACTTCCTGGCATTAAATTGACTGGTTTTAGCCATTTCTATCCCTGCCCTGCCCTACCACAGCGACTTCCAATGATTTTTAAAATTTTTTTCTAGTCACTGATTAGTTCAGCTAGGATGAATCTGATTTTTGCTTAGTTCTGTGCAGGTTTCTTCCTGTGAACTGCTGCTGGTCTGCTGGGGCCCTGCCAAGGACACTTCCTCACCTGGAATCTTGTTTAGAGTTTCAGGTAGCAAGTTGGCAGCTGAGATGTTTGTAGTCATAGTAACTCCTGCGGAAAATTAGGGATGCACCTATGTGAAGATGTCTGGCCATGTGAATGTGAAACTGCCTTTCTCAATTCTTCCTTCTGTCCATTCATTCACTGATTCAGCCTCCACACATATATTGAGAATCTCCTACATTTCCTACCTTGCATTTGATACAGGAAATGCAGACTTGAATGTCACTTACTTGCTTCCTTTAAAAGAACCATTCATTATTTAATCCCTGAAAAAATATTTTTAGGACTTCTATAAGACAACCCTTCTCTGAGTTCCTGAAATGTAGGGAGGAGATGAATAGGATACAGTGCTACTCGTATAGTATATGTCATCCAGAAAAATCCAGAAAAACAAAAGAGCAACCACTGTGCATAGAGCTCAGTACCAAATAGATTATTTTGAATCTACTAAAATATGCAGACATAAAAGCAAACTTCACTGCAGTGAGGGAAGTGTCACATAACTCAATAGTAGCGAATCTCAACCATGGACTATATGGCCCTACCTGGGTACATTTAGTAGTGTCTGGAGACATGTTTGATTGTCAGACCTGAGGAGTGTTACCAGCACTGAGTAGGTAAAAGACAGCAGTGCTGCTAAACGCCCTAGAGTCTACAGGACAGCCCTCCACAACAAATAGTTATCCAGCCCCACATGTCAATAGTGCCCCAACTGAACTTCAGTCTACGGACAAATGCAGATGGCTATGAGTGAAAAAGGAAGGTTTGATTCACCATCTTGAGGGTCAAAACAAGACTTTCCAAGAAGAAGGCATTTCAGTTGTTGATTGTGGACTTCACTACACATTAGCACGATTTCTTATAAACCGGAAACCTTATAGAATAAACACCAAATGACAGAAAATCCTTTTTGGTTTATTTTCACCAAAATTACTGGGGATTTTTTTCCAGGTGATTTTGTTAAATATTCCCAACTACTCTGTCATGGATATGGAACAAATAACAAATACTATTTTTCTGTGAAAATTAAAACCCAAAGGGATCATGTTTTGTTTTATATATACCTCTTAGTCCTAAGTCACCACTGTTAATAAATGGCATTGCTCCTCAAGTCTGATAATTGCCAAAAATAAGCCAGTCTACTCTAGCAATGAAGAGACAGGAGAAATATCAGAAATTCTTCACAAGGTATAATGATAATGTGCTGTTGGACCAAAAGTTGCACTTTTGGGTGATTAAGTATCAGGTGCCTTGGATTTTTTTTAACCTCATTAGAGACCTTCTATTATTTAACAATACCCTAGTTAAATAATCTGGCAATACCATGCTGTTTTGGCTACTGTAGGCTTGTAGTATAGTTTGAAGTCAGGTAGGGTGATGCCTCCAGCTTTGTTCTTTTTGCTTAGGATTGTCTTGCTTATGTGGGCTCTTTTTTGGTTCCATATGAAATTTAAAGTAGTTTTTTTTTTTTTTAATTTTGTGAAGAAAGTCAATAGAAGCTTGATGAGGATAGCACTGAATCTATGAATTACTTTGGGCAGTATGGCCTTTTTCACTTTTCCTCCTATCCGTGAGCATGGAATATTTTTCCATTTGCTTGTGTCCTCTCTTATTTCGTTGAGCAGTGGTTTGTAGCTCTCCTTGAAGAGGTCCTTCACATCCCTTGTAAGTTGTATTCCTAGGTACTTTATTCTCTTTGTAGCAATTGTGAATTGTGGTGTATAGGAATGCCTGTGGTTTTGCACATTGATTTTGTATCCTGAGAATTTGTTGAAGTTGCTAATCAGCTTAAGGAGATTTTGGGCTGAGATGATGGGGTTTTCTAAATATACAATCCAAAATAGATATATAGACCAATGGAACAGAACAGAGGCCTCACAAATAATGCCACACATCTATAACCATCTAATCTTTGAGAAACCTGACACAACAAACAATGGGGAAAGGATTCCCTATTTAATAAATGGTGTTGGGCAAACTGGCTAGCCATATGCAGGAAGCTGAAACTGGATCACTTCTTTACACCTTATGCAAAAATTAACTCAAGATGGATTAAAGACAAACATAAGACCTAAAACCTTAAAAACCCTACAAGAAAACTTAGGCAATACAATTTAGGACATAGGCATTGTCAAAGACTTCATGACTAAAACACCAAAAGCAATATCAAGAAAAGCCGAAACTGAAAAATGGGATCTAATTAAACTAAAGAGCTTCTGCGCAGCGAAACAAACAATCATGACTGAACAGACAACCTACAGAATGGGGGAAAATTTTTGTGATCTAGCCATCTGACAAAGGGTTAATATCCAGAATCCACAATGAACTTAAACAAATTTACAAGAAAAAAACAAATAACCCCATCAAAAAGTGGGCAAAGGATATAAACAGACACTTCTCAAAAGAAGACATTTACACAGCCAACAAACATGAAAAAAAGCTCGTCATCACTGGTCATTAGAGAAATGCAAATCAAAACCACAATAAGATAACATCTCACCCCAGTTAGAATGGTGATCATTACAAAGTCAGGAAACAACAGATGCTGGAGAGGACAGGGAGAAATAGGAATGCTTTTACACTGTTGGTGGGAATGTAAATTAGTTCAACCATTGTGGAAAACAGTGTGGCAATTCCTCAAGGATCTAGAACCAGAAGTACCATTTGACCCAGCAATCCCGTTACTGGGTATATACCTAAAAGACTGTAAATCATTCTACTACAAAGACACATGCACATGTATGTTTATTGCAGCACTGTTCACAATAGTAAAGACTTGAAACCAACCCAAATGCCCATCAATGATAGATTGGATAAAGAAAATGTGGCACATATACACTATGGAATACTTTGCAGCCATAAAAAGGATGAGTTCATGTCCTTTGCAGGGATATGGATGAAGCTGGAAAACATCATCCTCAGCAAATTAACAAAGGAACAGAAAACCAAACACCGCATGTTCTCACTCATAAGGGAGAGTTGAACAATGAGAACACATGAACACAGGGAAGGGAACATCACACACTGGGGCCTGTCGAGGGATGAGGGGTTGGGGAGGGATAGCATTAGGAGAAATACCTAATGTAGATGACGGGTTGATGGGTGCAGCAAACCACCATGGCACGTGCATAACTTTGTAACAAACCTGCACGTTTTGCACATGTATCCCAGAACTTAAAGAATAATTAAAAAATAATAATAATCTGACAAATAAATGAGGACCATTAACAATGACAATTTAAACCCTTTAGAAGAGCATTGATTTGAGGAATGCCCCCCAAAAGTGCCAAGAAAACATAGAATTGTGCAGAGATCACATTTGGCAAGAAATGGAATAAGGAATGGAGTTGAGCTTCATTAGTTATTTCTCTAATGGACTTCCCACCTGCAGGGAATGCCAGAGTTAATCAGGTAGATAATTCTTCAGATACTCTGCATCACCTAAAGGTTTAGTTGAGGCTTATAATCACTTGCCCACTTGCCCCTGTTTCGCTATTTCCTTTCAAAACAAGTCACCCATATCTGCTTATTCTACCATCTAAATACTAATCTAGTCCTAATCTCTGTTGTCCAGTGTACAACTAGTTTAGGATATTGACTACCGTATTTTTTATATTCTGTTCCCATGTTACATCTAAATTATTCAGCTAACATATTTATCTAAAATCACAAACATAATTGGATTTATTTTGAAGGAAATAATCCAGGAATGAAAAACAACCTCAAGACAGAAAGAGAAGGTAACCTTAAAGCAATTACAATGAAAAACAAAAGGAGTTGTTTAATTCTACCTGGAAGCCATTATGTCGAGGTCACCTCTAACTGCTGAGAAGGGGATTAGCAAATTTTAGAGAGGTGTTAACAGCCATGATCAAACTGTGACCTTCTTTTCCATGTAATCAGGACTGAAATAGCACTGAAAAAAGAACCTCATCATGTGAATGGTGCTAATTTTAACCTATTTTGCACCCTGTAACTCATTCCATGCCTCATCAGTGGTATGGATCCCTCACTTTGAGAAAGACTGATTCAGGCTTGTCATCTTGGCCTGGACCATTGCAAGACATTTAAATTGGCCTCTGCCTCATTCCCTTCCAAAATGCCCACCACACTAGGCACCCATGTGACTTGAAAAGGCAGATTTTTTTCTTTTAAACCTTTCTCACTTTAAACTATACAGTGGTTTCATTGTATGGTATGTGTCCCCAAAAACTGTTATTACAAGGAACGGAATTTTAAATTTTTTTGAAAAAATTTCTGAAAGTTGTGTTTTGAGTTACCAAAAGACAATCATGAAAAGATTGAAAGGTGTGGATGTAGTTTCTTTCTTTTATCTTAGCCAATAATAATAGCTAATATTTGTAATATCAAATTACTCAAAATACTTAAAGACAAAACAGTGTCAGGAACTGTTCTAAGTAGTTGTGTATATTAACAAATGAAATAGATCTGAAAACTGGAGTACAGTGAAGTATCCTGTCCGACATTTCAGACCCTATTAGTGGCAGAACCAAAGCATCGCTCAAATTGAATACAGGTGGTCTGGCTTCTGAGTCAGTGTTTTCAGCCATCTTTTGAGTAACTCAAAATCTAATATAGTTCATTAGAATATTTTGTTATGTGGACATTTAATAGGTTTGTATCCTTTCAGCTTCTTTAAATAAAATGAGGGACACTGATACAGAACACCAATTTTATGCAAACTACAGACAGTTTTCTGTCAGTTTGGTTATCAGTGGGCCTGAATTGCTCTGTGTATGTGTGCGTGTGTGTGTGTGTGTGTTC
>NW_016809276.1:1467513-1512990 GCF_001698545.2 Rhinopithecus bieti | reverse complement strand
TGTGTGTGTGTGTGTGTGTGTGTGTGTGTGTAAGACAAGAAGGGAAGAGTAGAGAGGAGCTTTGCTAAATTGTATAGAAACAGTATATTATGAGGTGGATTGTAAGATCATTTTCACATATTGGACATTAATTCTATAGAATACCACTGGATTCTGAAACTCTTTATGTAGATTCTTTAAAGTGGTCTTTTGCACCTTGTGCTAAGCATAATGAAAAAGGATTATGCATTTTTAGGCCTGTCTTGCAAAGAGGTTATGATATCAACAATTCCTATTTCCCATTTTCAGGGCAGAAGTAAATCCAGATTCCTCTTGCAAGACACAGCTTGTCACAAATGCTAGACTAAACATTCAAAAATAAAGGTGAGCTCCAGAGAGAGCACAGAGCTTCCAAAGGCCAATTTGTACACGCTGTCTTGAGAGCTATTTTCTGACAGACAACAAAAGATGCTGTTCTCGAAAGAAGAAGAGCTTATTTATTTGGGTTGTCTGCAGTAAGCTTGTTTGATGTTTCTTTGACTCTTGATTTTTGTTGGAGGAAAAGTAGAAGAGAAAGAGAGACAGAGAAAAAGAAGTCTATTAAATTGGTAAAGTTCTGGTTCTAATTTTGGAGTAAAGAACTCTTTAGCCCAGCTGGAAATACAGACCTACCTTGGTTTCCCTTTCTCTGGCTTCTACAGCTCTTTGCTATGGGCTGTACTCCAGCTCTCCCTGCTGTCTCAGAACCACTTGCTCCTTGGGACACTGCTGGCAGGGGGAGGAAGATACTCAATACTTTAAACTTACTCTCACCCCTTTTATGAATATACAGGGATTAGGATTAAGTTGCTACCTCCTACATGGAATCTGGGGAGTCGACTTTGATTATTAGATGCTGGCTTATCGGAATGGACTGTTGAGTACCAGGATAATTTTGAGTCTCTAAAATCTTTCTTATTCCATAATCTTAGCCTAGTTAGTAGCACGCTTCTCAATTCTGTATCCCCTTCTTTCCTTCTCTCTCTCTCTCCTTCTTTCTCATTCTCTCTCTTGTGTATTCCTTCAACAAACATTTCTGACAGTTTTTCTACCATTATCTATGAGAATCATAAAGGAATTTCACAGATATATTAAAACACAATTTCCTAATAAAGATGTCATAATATATGGGAAACCATATGGAATATCACTTGTTGGTTAGCTGTTGGGATGTCTTTGGAAGATATCTAGGACCTCTTCAGAACTGGAATTAGAAAAGCCACAAAGAGCCCAGGCAATCCTAAATCCTTATTCTTCTCTTCTATGCTTTTCTCTAAATCTGTGGTATGTTCTCCTTTGTACAAACTACTCGTCTTGGTTGCTTCATGTCCAAAACACAAATTTTCTGGGTTAAATTGTTTCTATTATGAGAGTAAAACCAAACTCACTTACAGGCCCCCAGTCATAATTCCAAATTTCCCAGGAAGAGTCTGATTATCTCCACTTGCTTGAGATGTGATGCCGATGTTTAAATGATTTATTGAAGAAGAGCTTCTCTCTTTTTCAGCCATAATCACTTGCTCTGGTAGGGATGTCCTCTCCTCTACTTTTGTAGTTTGGTCTTGAAGCCCCACATCATCGTCATCATCGTCGTTGCCCTGATTATGTGCTGGAGTCATGTTAAGACGCCCCCTGGACTTGATTTCCCTCCCTGGGTGCCAGCAGAATACTTTAACATATAATAAATGTTCAACAAAAGTTAGTGGCAGTACAGTAATGATGATGCTGGTGATCAGCAAGAAAAGAAAAAAATTATTCCAGACCAAATTGCAGTTAATTGAGGCAAATGTATCTCAATTAATTAACTGGATTAATAAGTCTGCTTAGGCCAAATTAATGTCCCCACATGGTAGCAAGATAGGTAAATAGACATAGATAGTCTTAGAGGAATACATGATATGTAAACACTCAGTAAATGTCAGTTAATACTGTATATACTCCCATAAAAGTAGCTTGAGACGTGAAAAGAAACCTGTGTAAGTGCCTCTGTGTGTGTGTGTTCATGTATATGTATATTTTCCCAATACCCTTTCATCTTTAAAAAAAGAATTTCCTAGGTCATTTCCCACCATCCCAATTATCCGTTTTGAAACATGTCTTATTTTTTATGAATTGGTGTTTTGGGGGTACATACAGTTCATTATCGATTTTTGAAAATTATGTAATACTGTTAGTTGGTGCTGCTGGATGGGATAATGACAAAAGGATGTCTTTAAAGAAAATGTTTTTTACTGTAAGAAAAGAAATAGAAGCACTGGACATTCTAGCCAGAGCAATTACACACACACACACACATACACACACACACACACACATACACACATACACACACACACACACACACACACACACACACGAAGCAATAAAAGTAATAAAGGGCATCCAAATTGGAAAGGAAAGTGAAATTGTCCTTGGTGGCAGGTAATATGATTTTATATTTAGAAAAACCTAAAGAGTCTACCTAAAAACTCTTAGAACTGATAAACAAATTCAGTAAAATTGTGAATATAAAATTCTAATACAAGTATTAGTAGCATTTCTATATGTCAACAGCAAACAGTCTGAAAAAGAAGCTAGGAAGGCAATTCCATCTACAATGGCTACAAATAAAATAAAATTCTTAGAATTAAATTTAACCAAAGATATAAAAAAATCTCCATATTTAAAACTGTAAACATTAATAAAAGAAATTGAAGAGGGGACAAGAAATTGAAAGATATCCCATGTTTATGGATTGGAAGAATTAGTATTGTTAAAATGTCAATATTACCCAAACAAATCTATCGAATAAATGCAATGCCTATCAAAATAACAAATATAATTTTTACAGAAATAGAAAAAAATTCTAAAATGCATATGGAATCACAAAAGACCCAGAACAGCTCAAGTAATTCTGAGCAAAAAGGACAAAGCTGAAGATATCACATTACCTGATTTCAAATTATAATATAAATCTATATTAAACAAAACAACACAATACTGGCATAAAAACTATACATACAGACCAATGGAAGATGATAGAAAATCATGAAATAAATTCAGGTATTTACAGTGAATTCATTTTCAACAACGGCGCCAAGAACATACACTGAGGAAAGGACAGTCTCTTCAAAAAATGGTGCTAAGAAAACTGGATATCCATATGTAGAAAAAATGAAACTAGATTCCTATCTCTCACCACATAAGAAATCAAATTGAAATGCATTAAAGATGTGACGTAAATCTAAGATCTGAAACTATAAAACTTCTAAAAGACAACATTGGAGAAACACTTCAGGCTGTTGGTCTGGGCAGAGATTTCTTGAGTAAGCCTTCAAAAGCACAGGCAACCAAAGTAAAAATGGACAAATGGAACCACATCAAACTAAAAAGCTTCAGCATAACAGAGGAAATAATCAACAAAGTGAAGAAACAACCCACAGGATGGGAGAAAATATTTGCAAACTACCCATCTGACAAGGGATTAATAAACAGAATATAGAAGAAGCTCAAACAACGCAGTAGGAAAAAATAATCTGATTAAAAATGGGCAAAAGATCTAAATAGACATTTCTCTGTTGCTGCTTTACAAGGACTGTTTTCTGTCCTGATGTATCTGGGTGACTATCAAATTCTCTCATGCTATTTAAAACTTAGAATATTTACTATAGCCTTTGTGAATATGACCCCAATTCTCACGTACTTGACCCTGAATACATCTTCTTCAGTTATGCACAACATGAGATTCTTTGCCTTGTGAAAACTCTTGAACAATATTTTTATGATCTGCTATTTGATATTTGAGTTTTGGCCTTTGTGTATTAAGAAGTCCGCAGTGTACCTGCAGTACTGTGCTAGGCACAAGGGAAACAGTGGTGAACAAAACAGACATCCAGACACTCCTAGAACATGTAGGTTAAGGGACAGTATGAATGATAAACAACAACATAAAAAAGAATACAAATCATCAACTTGTTAATACACAAAAGATCATCAACTGATCTTTTCAGAGTAAATGCCAGGAAGGTAAAGCTTAAGAAAAGTTATATATCATACACAAGAGTGTAAAACTTAGCTTGGCCAGTCAAAAAAAAAAAAAGGTGTCCCTGTGGAAATGATGTTTCAGCTGAGACCTCAAGGATGAGTACAAGTTATCCAGTTATTGAAAAAGGAGACAATCAATTTGAGGAGAGAAAAAAATATGCAAATATGCTAACTCTCCTTCGTGCATTTATTTATCTATTCAACAGACATTGATTGAGTGCCCAGCTGATGGTGAGTACTGTTGGAGATAGTGGAAACTCAGAAGAGAACAAGTTAGAAAATTTTAACTCATTTGGAACTGAAATTCTGGTGAGGAAGGCAGAGTGCACACCTTCTTTTGGAACTTAAATTCTAGTGGGGAAGACAAACACATGAGAAAATGATGCTGTTTCTAGCACTGACCTGTGTAATGAATGAAATTTATGGCCGGGCGTGGTGACTCATGCCTGTAATCCCAGCACTTTGGGAGGCTGAGGCAGGCGGATCACCTGAGGTCAGGAGTTTGAGACTAGGCTGGCCAACATGGTAAAACCCATCTCTACTGAAAATACAAAAATTAGCCAGGAGTGGTGGTACACACTGGTAATTCCAGCTACTTGGGAGGCTGAGACAGGGAATCGCTCGAACCTGGGATGCAGAGGTTACAGTGAGCTGAGATTGCACCACTGCACTCCAGCAGCAATATATAATAGGTGGGTCTGGGCAAAGGTTTCAGAGGAGTTAAGTTTCAGTGGGTGAAAATGAAGTACACATGTGACACTGAGAGGAGGTCAGTACAGTGGGAGTGAAGAACATCAGCGGCAGAGTTGTGCATAATTTGTCTGTAAAAGTATGTGAGACCAGATCCTGCAGGAATCTGTGATTTTGAGTATTTTCCAAATGTCCATGAGCAGCAATTAAAAGGTATTAAACAGGGGCATCACATGATCTTATTTGCATTTTGTAAAATGAGTAAGTGAGATTGTCTTGTGGAGCATGGATGCCTGTTAAAATCGCTCCTGAGCTGCTAATAGGCATATAAAGACTCGACACTGACTGTCTGTACTATTAAAGCTGAACATGCATGCAACCAGGTGACTTATTCATCCCATTCCTAGGTACATTACCCAACATAAATGCATGAATATTTGCACCAAAACAGATGTGCAGCATTTGATATTTGAAACATTTGAAATTGATAGCACCACTGTTTGTAGTATCTCTAACCTAAAACCAAACCAAATGTTCATCCAAAGTAGATGAAATAATGAATTATGTTGTATTCATATAATGGAATTCCTTGTTAGCAATAACAATAAACAAATTACTGCTACACACAACACTGAGGACTAGGACAAACAAGGCATTGAGCAAAGGAGCCAAATGCACAAGAATACATACTGTGTGATTTCATTATATACATTTTCAATCTAGGCCTTTAGTGTTTGAATTCAGAATCTGGCTGTCTTTGAGGAGGAGAATTGGAATACCCCGGGAAGTGGCTTCGGGATACTAGTGATGTTCCATCTCTTGATCCACAGAGAAGTGGAATACATGGGAATTTACATTATGATGATTCATTGAGTTGCACAATTGTAATTTTTGCCCTTTCATTGTGTATCTTATAATTCAATTAAAAGTTTAATAAAACCAAGAAACCAAAAAAAAAAAAAGAAAAGTTAAGAATAATGGCCACAGGCCAGGTGAGGATTGATTACATCGCAGACCTGAAGGTATAAGAATAAATAAGTAGATTCAAGTGATACTCGATGGACATTAAGAGGCTCAATGATTGGTCACTGAGGAATCAGGAGGAGTCAGAAAATTCTTAGGATTTTGTGTAAACTTACTCTCTCCCTCTCTTTTGCAAGCTTCTTAAAGGTGTGTCTGTATCTCATTCCTATTATCCCCACAGCCAAACATTACAATGGATGTGGAATAAATGAGCAACAAATATTGAATTAATAAATAAACGCCACACTTTCTGATGAGGCGGGAGGCTCTTACTTGATAGCAGAGGATAAAGAGAAGAAAAAAAGCAGGTCAGTAAGCTGTAGCGCTCCCAGCTGTTACTTCATCAGAAAAGGAAATAAATATAGAATTGTTTTGAACAGCAGTATCGATGTTTTCTTAGGTCTCGTGGACACAGCAATGAGTCCTGACACGGGGTGAGAGACCATCTATTGACAATAGGCACTCATCATAAGCCTTTTAAAGTTTTCTGCGGAAAGCCAAGATGAAGTAAAAATAGCACCGTATTATTCTAAGTCTGACTGATGGGAACAGTTGCATAAAGGTTTCTTGTTAAGCACATCAAATGTTACCCTTTGTGTGACTTTGGTTTAGCTTGCTAGTCTGATTAAATTCCATTCACCAGCAGAGGAAGCAATTGGTATTTATATGTCTGAAGCTGCTCTGAGTCTGGCCGTCCTAGACAATGTGGATATTTCTGGAGAGAGAGGGAGAGAAAAGCCAGGGTTTATCCACTTGGTTTATAAATGGTCACCAGGAACAAATAGATATAGTGTAACCACATGAAGTGCAGTCAGGTTCAGTAGATCTGCCTGCATCTGAGCTGTTTCACATCAGCTTTTTTCTTTTTTTTTTTCTTTTCTGGATTTATAAAGCTTTTAACAGTCATTTGCCAAAGCATTTTCTTTTTCCTTCATGGTAAGTGGATTTTTTTCCTACAATATATTAGATGCTTAACCACTTTCTTAAAAAGAGCATATTTAGAAAAAACTGTTTCTTAAAAAAAAAGTGAGGTTCATGGCTATAAACAACTTCACAGCCTGGACCACGGCTAGGCCAAGAGATTCTGAGTGAGACTGGCTAAGTTTTCATACCTCTGCACTTACTCTTGTCACAGACATGTGACACCAGTGAAGGAATTTGGGTTAAGGGCCTGTTTTTGTTTAACTGTAAAATCATGAGCATACTATGTAACTAACAGTTTTATCAGGATTTCAATCTTGAAATAATGTATATTTAATGCCTAAGATGATTCCTGGCATGCAGAGACATGAACGTGAATACTACTGGCATTCTCTTTGTCCGTATTTTGATGTTGAATTACAATTCATTTTTATGAGCAGGTTTGTTTTATCTTATACCAAGAGCCCTAATTTATTTTACCCGAGGATAATTATATTTCAATTTTAGTTTTTGCTTCCAGTTACTTCCTCACCATCAACCATCAGTATTATTACTGTGTGCCAGTGGATGTCGGTATTCCCATTTGTTCTTTATCTGCTGGTAAAGCAGGTATCTACATTCACAGAAAGGAAGAGCAGAATCTCAGTTTAGGCCTAAGGGGGCCTTCATGGGTGAGTCCCTGGGCTCTCAGAGCAGCCCTTGAACATCTCTCTTGGCTGCTCAGGGTTCAACTCTTCATCCTTGAGGATTCTTGTTGGATAAGTGAGGTCTTGCTGATAAGTGTTGGAAACTCCTCAAAAAGTCATACTTTTGTGCATGAAGGATAGAAGCTCATTGTAAAAGTGTATAGAAATGAAGCTCAAATATCCTCAAAATAACATTATAATGCATGTTATGAGAATACACATTCTGCTATGCTCATTTGAGGGAAGCACCAATGTTAAGAATAACTAAACATTCCTACTCTGATAAAAAAACAAGTAGCTGAAACCAGTTTTACCAATAAGGAAAAACATTAGTATACATTGCAAGGATCAGAGCAGAGCAAGGGGAAAGAAAAGAGCAGATCCATAGGCTGGGCATGCTGACAAGTGCCTGTAATCCCAGCTACTTTGGAGGCTGAGAAGGGAGAATCGCTTGAGCTCAGGAGTTCACAGTCAGCCTGGGAAACATAGTGAGACTCTATGTCTCAAACACAACACATACACACACACACACACACCAAACACAACACTTACACACACACACACACACACACACCAAACACACATCATTAGGATCATGCCTGTTTCTGAGGCAGTGGGTCTGGAATGAACTGGAATGAACTGGAATCATCTGAAATGCAGGTGATCCCACAAAGTAATACTAATATTTTTGGTTTTGGGGCCACGCTTTGAGAACTGGTTTGGATCCTGACTACTCAGAGTGGTTAAGCATGGTGCACAGACCAGTAGCACTGGCGACACCTGGGAGCACTGTTATACATGCAGTCTCAGACTCCCTCTCACACCTACTGAATCAGAACTTGTGGGCGCAGTAAAACCTAAGATTCACCAGTTTAAAAAAAAAAAAAAGCAGACCTGAAAGCAAATAGGCAGTGTCAGCCCACTATTGGAAGAAAATCAGCTGTAATCAAGGGTTAACGTTTGGGCAAATTCATATGGAAATGGAGTTGAAATGATCGTGCATATCAGGAAATTAAAATGGCAGAGGAGTAAGGGGAGTTGTCACGATAATATCTCACAAATGGAGAAATACAGTTGCCCAGGATGACCGACTGTGCACTAGTTACTTTTCATCCTCTGGGTGTGAACAGAGCTCAAAAAGTATATTCTGACCTTACTTCCTTCTATAAATTACTGACATTAATACCTCCCTTTCTGTGGATGCACTGAGAGATAACAAAGCATACTGCTCTATAGCCTCTTTCCTTCAGATTCTCAATCTTCAGTGTATGGATGAAGCCACCAATCTGGCAAAACACCCAGGGAAAGCAATTACTTCATTTATGACACATTTAAATTTGTTGAATAAACAATTTTGAGTCTTCTATGGGGCCTATTACACTTGAGCCTGAGAAGTACTTATTACTAATTTTTCAGTTAATATTTACTCAAAGCACTCTAAATCAGCATTTCTAAATAAAGCTGAGTCCAAAGGGCAGAGGGCTGGTAGACACATGATGAGGAAAGCTGACTCTCAACATTCCTTTAGAAAGTTGAGGTTTATAGAGGGTTGGTTTTGGCAACTCCACCGGAAACTTATGTTTGGATAGCAGTCTAACTCTAAACCAGTTCTGACTTTGCCCAGATTTTGGGTATGAGACAATAAATTAGCCTGATATTGTTGGAAAGAAATCTACTTGGGCTAAGAGTCAGAAAAAAAGTTGCTTTTATTAGCTCTGTGACCTTGAATATGGCACTTAGCATTGCTGAGGGTTAGAAGGTAGGACAGTGGGGTGGGGGTGGGGGACATTAACTGAGAGCAAAGCACAAAAGGCTTCTACAACAACGGAAATTAGCCCTGCTTACTCTGTCTCCATGCACTGAAAGACACATGCAAGAGACACAGAGATGTGCATTAAAATGCAGAGTTTGCTGCAAGCAGTTATCAAATCAACTTGATCGTATCAGCCATGTCTCTAAACTTATCTGTCTTGATTCTTCTTCAGGAACAACTTTTGGCTGGTAAGCAAATCTTACAGTATAGTAGTTAAGCATATAATGTTTGGAGCCTGACAGATATAGGCACAAATCTCAAGTCCACAACTATGTGAACGTGAGTAAGGTGCAACACATTGTTAAGCAATTGTTTCCACATCTGTAAAATGGAAAAAAAATAATAATAGTTCCTACCTCAACGCTGTCTATGCTGAATGAGAGGGAAAATGTATGAAAGCTCTTAACCATAACATAATACAGAACCTAACACAAACTTAGCCTCGATCAATTCTAAATATTTTGACCATTGTGAATTTTGAATTACTTACTTACATTTTAATCAAGATGGCTATTTCTATCTATTTTCTGATCTTTGTCCATCTAGATATCTTTTGTGGGACACTTTCACCTGGACTACATTTGTAGCTATTTAATGATTCCTAGTCCGATGCATGTAATATGACCAGTCCTTTATCCCAACCTCTCTTAAGTTCAATCCCCATTCAGGTCCTAACCACATTCACCTTTTTTCCAGGTATAGTAAGTTGGGCTTCTTAGAAGTAGGTATTAGGAAAAGGATCCATGTGAATACAAATAAATCAAGAATCAATTTTTTTTAAATGATAAGAGCATGGAATAGGGGAAGAAAAGAAGGCCCCACAAGAGTGTGATATCAAACAATGTGTCAAGGAGGTAAATGTTGGCTCAGCCCCACACGTGATCTCTGGAGACAGCATGGATTATATACAGGTTTGTAGGTAAACTAGCTCCCTGAAAATATTGGAATTGTCCCAAACAGATGGCAAGATAATTGACTACATCCATCACTTATTATTTGAGGGCTGCCCCAGAAATTTGAAGGTCTCCATGTATTAAAGCAAGTTAGCTATTGATAGCCTGAGGGAAGGTTGCCTGCTAAGAAGCACATGTGCCAGCTGTTGAGAGTAAAGGTGTACATGGAACTGACCATGAAAACAGTGTAAAAGGAATCATGGGAACATAGACACAGCCCTGACAACATCTGCCATAACAATAATGCTAATATTAATGTTATCAGAAAAGGGATCTTGATGCAGCCCCTAGGAGTGTGTTCTTGCAGACAGGAATTCAAGGTGAGTCGCAGAGAAAAGAGAGGGTTCATAGAAATCTACCCTATTACTGAGTAGGGCATACTCAGAACGCAAGAAGAGGAATGCTTCACAGTGAGAAGAGACAGTTTCTTGAAAACTACTCCATTACTGAGTAGAGTGTCCTCAGAAACCACGTGGAGGAATTCACTATCTTTGCTTGAAGTTTTTCTTATACAGGAGTCTTATCTATGTAAAGAATAAACTAAGTTGTGCCTACATGGGTGGGCTGACAGCATGACAAAATTTATTCTATTGATTTAAATAAAACTATCTGTGACATGTTAGTGTGTAAGTACATTAAAGTATAACTATAATTATCTTGAAAGTACATATTGTTATGGTTATTGAGGCATCTAGGCTTTCTGTTTTTGTAGGAGTTTGTCCTTACAGGCATTACCAAGCTGACTCCATAGGTAAAAACATCTTAGGACTATAGGTCATGACTAGCAAAGGCTGTGCCTTGCCAGTTTTAAGATGGAGTTGATTTTAAAATGGTGGCACTCTGGCTTTCCTAGGCTCCTGCTTTCCTAACATTAACATCCCAGCAAAAAGTTTCCATGAACATAGTAGTCTGCCCTTCGTACTTTTGCCATCATCTCATTTTGCTGGGTAAGGATTATTAGTCCCATTGATAGATGGTTTAGGTGAATATCAATTAACATACACGCATATGTACACATCCATAGACATCAATATTTTCAACTTCCTGTTTAACAATTTATTCCATGATATTTGGTTTTACCATGAAAGTAGGTCATTTAATTAATTAATTAATGTTCGTTACACAAATTTATCTTTGCTATAGTGCTTTACATGAAAAGGGAAATAGTCTTTGATAAAATGTATTTTTAAGTATTTAAGTCCCTTTTGAGTCAAGGCAGTTTCAGTCATCAAAAGCTTGCATGTATAAATTGCATGGAAAAGTCCCAAAGGAGTGCAAAGAGAACTCTTGTCTCTCATCTGGGCTACAAGAGACACACTTTTCTAAGATTATGACTTATGATGTTGCTATCATGGTGCATATTAAAACTTTTTCTCAATAGTATGAGAGCCAGTGTTGATTTTCAATGACACATGTAAAGAGCTGAATACAGAATATCTAGATTTCTGTCATGTATTATTATTCTCTACAGTTCCTACTGATCAGTTGAAACTCTCACAATAAGATATGGATCAAAGATGGACCTCAGAATTCCCCACTTATCAGTTCCTAGAATGATAAAAGAGTTGAGAAACACCCAAATTCCTGATATCTATTGATTCTGACATGTACATAAAGCAAACTGCAGTCATTAGGGTCATATAAAGTTCCTATAGCTATCAGCCCATCACCTTCCCTCATGGGAAAAGAGAACCAGGCAGTGGGATCTTCTCCTTGACTCCTGGAACCCCAGGCTGCCTTTCTTTTTATTTGAGTTAAGATGTGTTGGTTGCCTGGATACGGCTGAGCTTGTGAAAAAAAAATGTCACTGAGCTGCTGTCATCATGGCCATTTTATTACCATGATTTATAAATGGATTATCTGTGAAAATGGCTCTGGTTTTAATCATGCCCCCTGCAGGAAATGGCCTGTTCTTATTGGTTTGTTTCAATGACAGGTCCAGATATCCTGATATTTTATAACAGTTGGCAGATGCTTTACTGCAAATGATATCCATCCTCCAGAAAGAATTAGTTAACTTCTAATAGCATTAACCTCAGGAAGTGTATCCTGCCCACCCCCTCAATCTTATTTCAGATTCCTTCTTCTGGGGCATCAAGCTCCCCTTAGCTTTCCACCCTGTTTTCTTGTAATTCTGTTTCAAGGAGGAAGCAATCAACAACAAATTACTTCTACAATGTTCCACATACGGGATTCACTTTTTGATGTTTTACAACAAATGGATTTCAAATAGTGAACAGGAGAAGATGCACAGTTTCCTCGGTTTTGTGGTTCCACAGGAGGAAAGGTGATGCTTTGCTAGGGTGCCTGGAATCAATCCTATCATCAACATCAGTTTATTGAGTCTTTACCCCAGGCTGATAGCTTTACATGTGTTGTTCCTCACTTTCAAAGCAAGGTGGATAATCTTCAAAACAGGAACTATCTTCACCACCCCCAGTCACACAAGGTTAATTTAAGTGACATAGTTAAGTGGTAGGAGTGAGATTCCACCCAGGTGTCTAGGATACAAATCTTCAGTTATTTTCTTCACTTCATTGCTTGCTAAAGCTTATTCCATAGAACACTAGTTCTGTACAACATCCAAACCTCCATTCCCTACCTGCAATAAGGTTAAAAAATAAAGAAGCAAAAATAAATATCTGGGGAATAGTCTTGAAGATTCACTGTACATGCTAATATTCTGAAAGCTCTGAGAGTCCCTACTTTCTGCTGATAGTTTTAACTGATTTTTTCCCAAAACTTAGTCAAACATGAAATACGTGTTTAATTTACACCTACTAACGGAACCTTGTAAATAAGGGTTTGCTAAAAGCTTCACTAGAGTATGTTTCAGTGCCTATACTTATAGATTTTTTCTTCTTTTAAAATCCACTTTTTTAAGAGTTTGATATAATTTTATAATATTTGTAAAATCCATACACTCTTTTTTTTCATCACCATAATAACCTTTATTTGAGCATGAATGCAGTGTGAGTACCATGCTTTTCCTCACTTCATCGCAATTACAAAGATCAAAAAGATTAAGGATTTTATCTAAAATTACAGAGCTAGAAAATGGCTGAGCAGACAGTCAACACCCTCATTTACTTTTGAATTTTGAACATGGAATCACAAGGAAGTGTGCATAGACATTATCTAATCCTACTCCATTTTTTGGTCTTGGAAATTTGAGTTTTTGAGGATTTAAGAGATGATGCTCAAGCTTCAGAGTAAAAAGGCAGTGGAGCAGGGATTAGAATTCAAGTCTTCTCATCCTCAGGCTAAATCTGTTTCCAGAAGGATCTGAGTGGCACTTCTGGCAACACATCAAAAAGATTTTCTACCACTCCTTCTCATTTTAGAAGTTCAAATATGTGAATCAGGTCATCTAGCATGCAATATGCTCAGCACCCTAATGCGTTTTGTAACTAAATGGAAACTCCACTTTTAATTAACTAACATTGATTAGCATATCAGTTACTCTAACTCATTACAAACAAATTAGACCAAAAATCTGACCATATGAGCATGAAATAAGCACGATTAAATTTCTATTCGGATAGAGATTCAACTAAACTGTTGCTTCTAGTATCAAAAAAGCAAAAGTATCCTTTGCTAAGATTTAACTTGGAATCGATATTAAAAGCTGTCTCTAGTTTTCATTTTACATATTCCTCTCATCTCCGTGGAATTTCCTGATCACCTGAATGATAATTAAATCACACCAAATGTGACTTACATTCTACTATAAGATTTTATCAGACATAAAAATTTTTTAATAGATCTTAACATTTGAACATTTGCAAGATTTAAGATTTCCTTTAGGAATGAAAAATAGACTGTAGTCATGTTCCTTTTGTAGGAAGCATATAAATAGGATATACACAAATCTGACCTAAATTGAGGCATGTTGATTTTCATTTATTAATATTCAGTTTTAGAGGAGATTATATGCTTCTTATCAACAGTAATTCCCCTAGCATTGCAAGGTTATTTGTGTATTATTAGTTGTGTCTGTTACTAAAGGGCAGTAAAATAGAGAAAAATGCTAATCTTCTCAAGCAACTCAGATGGTGACCAGGTAAAAAAACAACCAAAAAAGAAAAAAAAAAAGAGAGAGAGAGAGAATACAGATTTGAAAATACAGGACTATGACAACCAATATGGGCCTTATTTGGCTTACTAAAACATGTAGAATACAGTAAAGGAAATGGAACACATTTGATTTGCAGTCAAGATATCCGCATTTAAATCTTATTTCTCCACTAACTTCTCATCCTTTGGTAAGAATGTTAATCTCTGTGGGCCCCTAAATATTTTCATCTGGAATTTACAGAGAGACTGCATTTCCTCCCTTACAGTTATTTACTGTGAGGTACAGGTGATTGATGTAAGTTTCTAATACATGTCTCACACAGTAGGAACTCAACACAGGGGGTGGTGTTACATTACCTTGTGACTGACATTTGCATGAAAATGATGCTATCTAGCCAGGTATCATTCCAAGTGGGTTAGAAATTTAGTATGGTTCTACCTATAGGTACAGGGACTTTGGTTATGTCTGCTTCTTAAAGGTGAGATAGACAATTGATACATAAGAAAATGTAAATATATTTACTTTATTCACAGGCTATAATTTCATTGATGCTAATCAAATTGGAAACATTGCATTATTTTTAAGCTATTACAGTTACATGTGAATAAATCTGTTTTATTAAACCATGCCTGTTACAGACAACTGTCATAGAATAAACTGAGCTGAAACTGAATGGCAGCCAGCAGGTTATCCTCTTTCAAAGAGATCAAAGCAGAACAGTGTATGAAAATATCATGAGATAGTTTGGTTGTGTGATCTTTGCCAATACACTGATGTTCTGAGATTTGCAGCTTCTTTACATGTCAAGTGGCACTAATAAAAAGTAATAATAGTATATGGAGATCTATGTCTGAACCTATGACATAGATATATGTGTATTATTATTTTATATGCATATTGGGGTTTTTATTAGTGTGGCTTGTATATAGGAATACACATATGTACATACATAATCACTCTTTGGAAAATGCTCATTGCTACTGGAGAGTTGTTAGACAACCAAGTTGAGGGTGGTGTCTATTTGTGTTCTCAAAATAACATCGGAGCAGAATATCAGGCCAATATTCCCCACATTCTGTTTGTCAACATGACATCAACCATACACCACAGAAGCAGTTGCTCAAATTTATTTTAAAAAAAGAAGAAAAAAGGAATAAACTAGAGGTTTGTAGTAGAGCAACCATCATGAAATCTGTTTGGTTCGACACAGTATTGGACAGTAGTTTAATTTAAATGTGGCCCGACACTTGGCTTAGAAGTTGACTGCCATCTTGAGTCTCTGACCTGAACAGTATGTGTGCATGGACACACACACACACACACACACACACACACACTTATTCAATTCTTATGAAGCATATTATGAACTTGTACTTTAAAGCAATAAGCTGATTTCTTATTGGATTTTCAAATATAAGGTATAATTTCAAAGCTTTTACAAAGAACTTCAGGCTTTCTGAAAATCATTGTTCTGATACATTGGCATAATCTTCATGTTTTGATTTTCTTGTTTTCTATCTATATATAAATTATTTTACAGCTTTAATAATTAAAATTAAGATGTTTCAGTATTTCGTTTTCCATTTTTCTGTATCTATTTTCTTCCTTCCAAATTCATGGAAAGTAAACCCTCTAGAGAAAAGGAGGAGGGTGACATTTAGAGAGAACCATTATGTGCCAGGCATAGAACAGAACACATTACAGTGGTGGTTTCGCTTAATCATCACAACCATCCTGTGAGATAGGTATAATTTCCAGATCTCACAAGTGAGTAAACAAAGCTCCAGAGTGGCTTTCCAGACCAATGAGTGGTGAAAGAGCTGAGCCTTGAGCAGGAGTTTTGGTGATTACAAACCACAGTCTTTCCATGCTCTTGTTCCTTTGAGTGTCAGGGATCAAACTCCTCTTCTATAAAACTTGTCAGTCAAACAGAATGTTAAACTTAGTCTTATCATACAGAACCTCCAATAAGTGACAATCAGTGGTGAAAAAACAAAACTAGGTCATGCAATGAAATCATCGTTAAATATTGGCTTTGTCTTATTGATGAAATTAATGGGAAACCAGTGTATACATTTAATATACTAGCTCTTCTCTGAATGAGAAACTCATATGGGGACTTGGCAGTAATACAGAGGAGATTCTTGTATACTGGTCAGATGTAGTAGTGGTGCCCCTTCCAGCCTTCTCTTTCATTTCCCTCATCAGTAGCACCAAGCCTATCCTGATATCATCATCAACATAAGTTAACAATGCCGATTCCTTCATCACGATTAGGATCACTCCACTGAAGATCACTGGAAATGCACCTTTGGCCTGGGGAATCCAGTCAAGTTATCCAACCCTGGACTAGCTTCTTCGAAAGTTGTCTCTCACATCTTAATAGTCTGCAGGTCTTTGTCATTGGAAAACTGAATTTCCTGTTGTAGTGGCAGAATTTGCTTATTGTGAAAACGATTACCACATTAGATGTCTCTTCTTGCAATTTATTCAGAAAGATAAGACAGTATTTTAGAAAGTACTGCAAATACCACACAAATGATACATGAGACACAAATAAACACATACACACACGTGCAAAAAAAATTGCTTGTTTCTTTACTGATGTCATTTGAAAAATCCTAGGTTCAATCATGTTGAAAATATTTTAAGCAGTAAAACTTTTTTCCAGACTCATTAAAATTGCAATATGAATGCCTGGCAAATGTATCTTTGCACATAGGATTTTCTTCTATTCCTGGATTAAGTCTGAATTCTTGCAGTCAGTATAATTATACAGAAGGCATATATGAATGTATGGGACTATGATTATCCATAAACTTTGAAGATTTCTAAACAACATGTGCACAGAGCTTTATGTGGCAACACAGATTGGGGAAATGATGTCTTTCAATGAGATGAGAAGATGAGGATAAGATCATCATCAAAAGGAACAAAGAGTAAATGAAACAGCTTAGCTCCCTTGAAAAGACTTGGGCACATTTGTCATATGTGTTTTTAAAATTTCAGTAATGTTTAAATTGCACTGGACCCACTGGCTAGTTAAGCACCATGAACCTCCCAATAACTCCATCACTTAGACCCTAAAGCCATTTATCTTTTGTCTGTTTTTTTGTTTGTTTGTTTTTGTACTTTTGGGTAATCTGGCATTATAGAAGGAAGTTAACTATAATGGCTACAGGCAGGCTCTGTGGAGCTCAGACTTTGAAGTCAGATACAACTTCATTACATCCTTGAGTTAATTGCCAGTATTTTAAAACCTTACTTTGAACAATATCCCCTTCTCAGAAAAAAAAAAAAAATTCCCAAAACATTTCCCCTGCCGAATGACTGTGAATAATACTTATCTAAAAAAACTGATGTACTAAACAAAAACATAAATACAAAGCCCTTAATATAAAGCTTGCATTGGTCAAAAGTTCCTTAATTATAAATGGTACCAGTAGTAAAAGTAGTAATAGAGACCTGGTAGTAATATCCATATTAATTATCTGTACATGATATTGTTAACTCCATTTATGAACAACTGTGTATCTAGGGGTAGTTCCCAAGAGGAGAAAGGAACTAAGTATAAACAGTTCTGGAGCCCCATCACAAACCAGCACAATGGTTCACAACAAGTGAGAATTCAACCTAAAAATGCCTCGTGTTAGCGAAGGGCTAGGAACTTCCATGTTGTTCAATGCCCGCACTCACCACAGTAGACCCTTCTGCTAGATGAGTCCCGTGTTTCTACAGATGGCTTTCTTCAGTTCTCAACAAACATTTTGAAAATGTTCCTGGAGACTAGGAACATTGAATTGTTTGAATTGTCCTTTTAAGAAACCAAGTGGGCCAGGCGCGGTGGCTCATGTCTGTAATTCCAGCATTTTGGTAGGCCAAGGAGGGTGGATCACTTGAGGTCAGGAGTTTGAGACCAGCCTGGCCAACATGGCAAAACTCGGTCTCCACTAAAAAAACAAAGAATTAGCTAGGTGTGATGGTGTGTGCCTGTAATCCCAGCTACTGGGGAGGCTGAGGCAGGAGAATCACTTGAACCCAGGAGTTAGAGATTGCAGTGAGCCGAGATCATGCCACTGCACTCCAACCTGGGCAACAGAGTGAGACTTTGTCTTAAACAAACAAACAAACAAAAAGAAACCAAATGGACAACACAGCAGTTCTTCCCCAAATCAGTCCATGTTATGATGAGACAAAAACAAGAAAGAAGTTCTTTACCAAGTACAGACAAGAGGGACTATGAGCTTTAGAGGACATAATCAACACATTAAATGGTATTCAAAATAGGACAACCAACTGAAATAGTGAAGAATTAAAAAAAAAAAAATACTTGTACCATTAGAATAACATTTAAAGGCCAGTGCGTGGTTAATTTGATGATGAGAAATCAGAGAGAACAAAGATCTGACTACAACTATGTGTAACTGAGTGAATCCAACCATAATTCATATTAATCTGGAAAGTCAATTAAGGAGCAATAGAGGTCAATTGATTCTAATAAAAGAGTTCTGTAATAGAAAGACTTATCCAAATATATACTGTGCTATCTCAGAAGGCAGGAAGCCTCCATCAGTAAAGTTATGCAAGAAGTTAAATGTTCATTGTTCATGAATCAATCTGGAGGAGCATCCATATGATAGGGGAAAGCTTTCAATGCCAAATGGTCTTGAAGGCAGGCCTGATGGTTTTGTGTCTGTTGAGTGTTGATCAAGTTTTCCTGCAATCATAGTAAATCAGTGTGCTTTAATTTCCCAAAAAGATCAACTGAAACTACATTTTCAAGTCCTAATTATAATCTTTGACTCAGAATTTTGAAGCAGGAAGGGACCGCAGTAATAATGCAGACCAGCTTCTACAGAGAGGTTTCACCATCCTGGCTGTCTGGGACAGAATGTTGGATAGGGGCCTGTGGCTTTGTCCTGGCTCTGCGGGAGTGAGTGCCTGATCATTTAATAATGACTGCAGTGGGCCAAGGGATAAGTTGAGTGGGAGGAGGAACATATTTGTGTGCATGTAACATCTTTGCCCAATCTATGCTGCTTTCTTGCTTCATAAGTGGGACTCAGAACATTTCAGTTTCCCAATGGCAATGCTTAGGTTATGGAAGAGGACATGAAGTGTTATCAGTGATGTGCCGTGAATAAATTGACTATCTGTAAGATTTCTACCGACCTTTTGTTAGTTTGTTCTCTAGTTTGTGTACACCACATATACAGAACTAACTCAAACGTGTTAATGATATGTTTGAATGGCCCTTCAATAATGTCACTTGTGTGGAACTTATAATGTGTCAGGCACTGTTCTAAGCACTTGTCTACCTATACTTTACTCATCCAATCCTCACTCATAACACATCTATGAAGTATGTTCTATTTTGATAACTCCTATTTTACAGATAAAAAACTAGACCCAGAGAGGTTGAATATCTTACTAAAGGGTTGTGTAAACAGCAGACCTAGAATTTGAACCCAGAAAGCCTGGACCAAGAGCCTATGGTCTGAACTACTTTGTTGCTTTCTTCTGTGGGATGTTTGTTAGGCTACTGAATAAATAATTAGTGGCAGAGCCTCTTTACAATATCTTAAGCTTGTCTCTGGATATTCCAAGAGGACTTTTCTGGATATTCCAGTATTGCACAATCCTCTAGCACCTTAACTATCAGGGAAAGAGATGTGTACAATCCAGAGGCTACTGATCATTATCAAAACAGCTTTAAGAAGAAAAGAAATAAAATTCCCATTCTCTCAAGCCAAATAAAGACTTCTTTCTTGAGGAAACAAGACACATGAAGCCAAAACCAATCCTAGAACTCTTTTAAAATTAATGAATGGAGACATTGGCAGAATGGTGTGTACCCTCTCTCCTTTTACTAGTCACTCATTTTCTTCAGAACTTCTTTTATGACCCACTGGGCTATAAAGATTACATTTTTAAAACTCTGAAAAGAAATTAGCAAAATTAGCAGTTTACAATAAAAAAATATTTCTTTATAAAAGATGCATGCCCTAACCACAGTGTTCCTCCAATTGTGTGCAACATGCTAATTACAAAGGACCCCAGGTTTTGTTAAGTATAGGCTTTTAATGAAAGAAACATAGTCATAAGACTAACTGCAGCTGTTGAGGGAAAAAAAAAAAAGGTTGAAATAATAGGGTGGACTGGAAAAGAACGAGAGAAATAAATCTGCTTGCAATAAGATTTGTGGACCAGTGCCAGCAAAGTCAAAGGGAGGAGGGCTCCTAATTCAGTATTTCCCCCTGGTTTGAGGACAGTATTTGGGCATGTGTGCTTACAGGACACACAATTCCCAACTTGCCCATTGGCAAGTCAAACTTATAAGCAGTTTTGGCCTGGAACAAGGGCATAATCAAAGAACAATGGCTTCAAGGCTATGAAAAGTTTAGGATACTGTATTATAATAAAAATCATGAAAGAATTCTGAGATAAATGCATAAATGACATGGAAAACAATGTAGGGACACAAATGCCATCAGAAGAAAGAGGGTCAGGTAAATTTGTATGAGACATACAGAAAAATATACAGATATTAAAAGGATATTTTTATGAGAGATACAGATTACAATCAATTTTACAATTTAACTATAAAATTAATACAAGGGCAGAGGTGTTTACTCCCAATGACCACCTGGGCTTAGATATATAACTAAGGAGAGTCTTCTCTTTTTCTCCCATGATTCCAACTATCTTAGAGCTCTCTACACCCTCTTCAATGTGCCTTTCCCCCTTTCCCTTACCTCATCCAGTTTTATTCTTTCTCAGTGCTTACCTTTATCAGAAACTTATTGTTCATGCATGTCATTATTTGACATTCTTTCTTTCCAATTAGAAAGTCAGTTTTGCGAGTGCTAGTGCCTTGTCTATCATATTGATTATATCTTCCCAGTACTATAAATGAAGCCTGATGTGGTGAGTTTGGATGAAATTTTAAATGAATGAACGGCATTCACAGGAATAGTCCCCACTGGGAATTTGACCAGATATTGGGCTTTGAATTCTAGGAAGAGCAGGGTTATATGTCAAGAACTTGGTAGCCTTAACAGAACAGGAGATGTTGAGTAGTTCAGAGTCCCAGAGACAAGGAAAAGTCTCGGATATCAGACAAAAGAAAAAAGATCCAGATGGGACTCATAGGCGAGGTGAGCTGCTGCTTCACCCTCTTCTTCCAGTTATTCGTTAAACACTTATTGTTCAACCACTACACTCTACACAGTAGACTCTTGTGAAACAGTGACAAACCATGCCTAACCACTCTATTCAAGGATCTTGGGTCTAGTAAGAAAAACAAATGTGAGATAGGGCAAATAAAGCACAGAGGGAGAATTGGGTGATGTTGGGCAAGGACAGATGCCAGGGAGCATCCCTGGGCTACATAATTAAGAGTCATCTGAGTCAAATTAGTAGGGAAGATTGTAAGGCAAGTACTGAGGACCTGGTAATTAACAGAGTAATTAGTTATCTGAATTGTCGGGAAATGGAGGACTATGAAACAGGACCATTTTCCTTTTTACACTTTTTTTTTGGAATGGGTATGGAACTAAGAAGCGTGAGTTGGCCAACTCACCCAATACAATATAATACTGTGTTTCCAATACTGTAGTCATTATTCACATGCAGCAATTTTAAGTTAAATTTTAATTAATTAAATTGAATTAAATTAAAACTTTTGCTGCTTATTTTCAGTGTTTGATAGCCATATTTGGCTAGTGGTTACCATATGGGACAGCACAAATATAAACCATCCCTAACATTACGGAATGTTCTATTAGACAGTGCTGGTCTAAGGAGTATTAGCTATAATCTGCCTTTCTTTTTGTTTATTTATTTATTTTTGCCTAAAGTCAAATGAACCAATTTTCTATGGCTCAGTACTCAAAATTCTCCAATGTTGTTCATTCATTGATTCATTCATTGATTCATTCATTGATTCAAGCAACAGTTAAGTGGCTGTTATGTACTAGTTTCTGTTTGATGATTTGGAGACACAAAAATAGATATGGCCAATCTGTGAGTTTCTCTTATGGGGTATAGACCCTGTGGAAGAAGAAGACAGCAAATAAGTAAACACATCTAGACGTGATGTAATTTTAGGTAGTGATACAGAGTTCAAAATGTCTAAAATGTTGTTAGTTCAAATTAGTCTGAATGGAGCCATTCTATGTCTGAGCTCCCCTTCCTAGTGTTGGTATTAGTAACACCAGAAGTAAAATTTTTATCTGTTGTGGTTTTGCTTCTAAAATAAATGTCATTCCTTTCAAATGCCTGGATATTGTACATTTTTCTCAATTACCATATTTTCTAGTTCAAATAACAGTGCAAGTGATCTCATAACAGCATTTATTTTGATTTTCTATTTGTGAATATATTGATAGAAAGCATGACAAAAGAAAAATTAACTGAAATTTAGCTAACAGTTTGCTCAATCATTATTGAAAAGCATATACAGATAATCATGGAAAATCTAGGGATACTGTACCATTATCTGGGATCTGTGGTATTTTTCTACTTTGAACTAGAAAGACAGCATCTATGTACTTCAATCTTTAAAAGCTGGTCAGTTTTAGAAAGTGCACAACTTTGTCAATCCTATAATCACATTATCAACTAAGTAAGAGAGAAAGAAGAGCGAGTTAAACACCACCACCTGATTAAATAGCATCATCACTTTGCTTTAATGTAAACTTTTGGTTTAGAGGAGCATTACTATGTAATTCTCTTAGCTTAAAAATCTCAAATATTTACTAAACTTTAAAATTTTGGGAAGATATTTGCCTTAGACATTGTCATAAATGGCTTTTTGAGGTTTAATGATTACTATCATTGTATCATTTTGTTAAACTATAACATCATTACAGAAAAATGTCAAGGCAATTATTTAAAATTTGCCAACAAACATGTAGTATGCAGTCAGGCCCCAAATGAGGCTTGTTCTGAGCCTCATTTATTCAACATAGCAGAGACTTCATGAGTGAAGTCTCGGGAGTTGCCCTTTTTGTCCATCCGGAGGTAAGTATAGTTTATGTATGTTTGCTTAAGCAAGATTCAAGTTGGCAACAATTGAGATTTCAAAGTTGGCAACAACTGAGATTTAATTTTGGTGTTAGAAGCAGCCCACGTTTTTTCTAATGCAGATAATCTCACAGCAACTAAATGTAAAGTTACAGCTGGAAGTAAAATGAATAATTGCTTATTATTTCTACCTTTCTATAGAGTAGTGACTACACCCAATGAAATTCAGTAACTTACCTAATGCACAGCTGATTTTTAACACTTTGTCATGAGGTTGAGCCATCCATCCAGTGCCCCTTTCTTGATGACTTAAGATGGGACTAATTCCTCTCAGGTCTTTTTATCAGGAAAGTTGTTCCTTTGATATATTCAGAATCTAGCCATGTGCTTGAGTGCAATTCTGTCATCACTATCTGTCAGAGCAGAGCAAAAGCAAACTCCTAAGCCTAGTGACAGAGTTTTTGAATGTTTGCCTGCTCCATACCTCATGTGATCCCCAGTGTGGGAGGTGGAGCCTGGTGGGAAGCTTTTTGGTCATGGGAAAGGTTCCTTCATGAATGGTGGGTGCCTTCCCAGTGGTAATGAGTTACTTCAATATCTGGTTGTGGAAAAGACTCTGGGACCTGCCCACTCTCTCTCTCTCTCTCTCTGGCTCCCTCTCGAGTCATGTGACACACCAGCTCCCCCTTTGCCTTCTGCCGTAAGGAAAAGCTTCATGAGGCCTTACTAGAAGGCTTCATGAGGCCTCACTGGTGCCATGTTTGTATAGCCTGCAGAGCAGTGAGCCAAATAAACCTCTTTTCTTTATAAATTACCCAGCCTCAGGTATTCCCTTATAGCAATGCAAAGTGAACCAATACACCTAAATAATGATTTCCAGTAGTTGAAAGTATGGGAAAACTTTGGATGTTTATTCTTTGTTTTGGTTTGATTGTGCCTCTGTTTCTCCATCAAGAAACAGGCAAGAACTCATCTTGGTCAGTGTAATTACTTTTGTTTATATGGGCGTGATTAGAAGCATGTCTGTAGTCAGTAAACAGGTTAGTGCTAGTTCCGTGAGGTAGAAAAGATTCTCTCCACTCCTCAATCTATTTTTCTAAGTTATTTCCTAAGCTGAATTTGCAGGGAAATTTCTGAGAAATAGGGATCGAGACTAGGAATCTAAGTGCTTACTCTTACCACATGCTATGAGGTTAAAATAATTATGGTACAGAGGCTATTTCAATAGTACCTGAATGATGTGTGTGTGTGTGCCTAAATGATGTCTACATATTATTGTACATATGTATATTTGACCATTATATACATATGTATGTGTAGGTAATTATTAACTTGTTTATTGACTTGAATGATTATCTTACTTGTTCATCCCTTCACTCATTTGTAAATTGTAGTGGCAGTGTTTATAATAAAAGTAATAGCCAAACAAAGTAAACCTAGGCCCTTGCCCTTACAAGGGTGACTTAAAGACCCTACTATGTGCCAGATTTTTTTTCTCAAATAGCACATATTGAAGAGTACATGGCTTTGTTCAGGAGTGTGCCCCTGAAGATGGAATTCATTCTCATGTATGTTTAAAGAAAGAGACTGCCAGGGTTTTCCTGAAAAATGGAGATGTTTGAATAATTTAGCAGATTGTCAGTGATGAGACCACATAGAGCTTGTGAAACAGGCTACAGCATAAGACATGGTTCCTCTCACGGAGCTTGGTTTTAAGAGCTTCCCTTCTTGGGAAGGAGGGAGGGACTTCTGACTGTGTGGTTATTTACTTCCTGTTGCTAAGCATCTCAACCTCCACAGAATGTATGCTGTTTTCATTGACATTTTGAAGAATAAGCTTCAGTAATCATAAATTATTCTCTCTCATTTACTTATGAGGAGAGATCTTCAAATTCCTGGAGATTGAAGTTGCTAAAGTCTGTTAATAGAGCATTTTGGAGATGTTTTGGTAAATGGAAATGATGACTTCCACAGCTAACCTACAGTGTAACGTCATAGTGTTTTGTCTATAAAATGATGCTACATTGTCTGTAGCTTGAATCACTAAATTACATCTCCCTTAAGCTGAATATATTACCATAGAATAATTTTTAATATTATATTTTACAAAAAACATTATTGTAGCTTTTGGTTTGCATTCATTTTTTTCTTTCTTTTCAGCCACAAAGACATTGAAGTTTCAATTAAATAAGAGATCACATGACATAGTATGTTAAAGCCAGAAGTAAGAAATTTACCCTACAACTTACTAGGTAATAGCCTATGGGTGCTTTGAGCAGCACTCTTTGTATATGGAATGCATGTTAATATAAATTGTATGAAATTATATAATATATACATTATATAAGTATGTAAATAGTACATTTTATAAGTATGTAAATGTAATAGTATGTAAATAGTATCATAATATAATGCATTATATAAGTATGTAAATAGTACATAAGTATATATGTAACTGTAGGTAGATAGTGCAATAGTATTGTAATATTATATAAATATGTATATAGTACATTATATAAGTATGTAAATGCAATAGTATGTAAATAGCACAATAGTATAATAATGCATTACATAAATATGCAAATAGCATATTACATAAGTATGTAAATGCAATAGTATGTGAATAGCACAATAGTATAATGCATTATATAAATATGTAAATAGTACACTATATAATTATGTAAATGTAATAGTATGTAAGTAGTAAAATTAAATAATAATACATTACATAAGTATGTAAATAGTACATTATATAAGTAAGTAAATGTAATATGTAAATAATACAACAGTAGAATAATTATATAAGTATGTAAATAGTACATTTTATAAATATGAAAAGGTAATAATATGTAAATAATGCAACCATAGAATACCTTATGTAAGTATGTAAATGGTACATTTTATAAGTATGTAAAGGTAGCAATATGCAAATAATACAACAGTAGAATATATTATATAAGTATGTAAATAGTGTATATTACATATGTATGTTTTAATGGTATTTATTATACTGTAAGTGTATTTTATATTTATTACATAATAAATAATATAAAATATATGTAATTACAAATATTAATTAACTCTAACAACTGCTGTGAGTAGAGTTCTTAGAATAAGACAAAAGGAAAAAACGTCCACCCAGACCATGCAGTTAAATTTGAATTTAAGGCAAGAAATAGAAATCTTATTAGTATAAATATGTCCCTTGGAATATTTGGGACACATTTACCTTAAAATAATTTACTGCTTATCTGAAATTGAAATGTAACTTACTGTCCTCTATTTTAAATGGTAATCTTAGTCATGAGAGTAACTCTCAAAGTAACTCACATTGGTTTTATTTATTTCTCCTTGGATATTAGTATACACTTGCTTAATAGTGTAACATTTATAAGTACAATCTCTGCAGGCAAATATTGTGGGTTCAGATCTTCACACTCTTTTGTCAGCCATGTGAATTTAGGCAATTTGGTTAATCTCTCATTGTTCCAATCTTCTGATATTTAAAATGGAAATAATAACAGTACAGACTCTATATAGTTTTAAAATAAGTTAAATGTTAATATCTGTAAATTACCAAGAATCTTCCTTTTACGCAAACTTATTAGCATACTTAATACCCTCTCCAGTTTTTGCAACAGAGTATACACCCGATAAATATGTCGAACAAGAATACAATCAATATATATGTTGAATGAAGAAACAGAGAGAGAGAGAAAGAGAGAGAGGGAGCAGGTGGGGAAGAATAAATAGAGTCGTCTGGAGTACCAAAAAGTACTGTAGAAAACAGATTCTTATTTAATTAGGAAGACTAACCGCACTTTCTCACAAGCAGGTGAGTTTAGCTCTGAAAATGATTGACAACTTTTGCTTTATTTCAAGGAGAAGTAGCATCAAAGTTAATAATAATTTTTAAAAAGCTGCTACCCAAATAGATACATTTGGAAAAGAATCCATCTCTTGGCTTATGGGGAAAATAATAAAAAGATGTGTAGTGATGACACATTTCAGGAATAAATTTACAGACAATTGTTGAATACAATTCCACAAAGAGACCTTAGGGAAGGAGAGTCTATACAGTAATTAAATCACTTGTTGCCCTCACACTTTGGCAGATTTACAGAAATGTCACTTAAGGGAATTTGAAGTCTGCTCTCCTGTGGGAACACTTCACTTTGGGGAACCCAAAGCTTTATTTAAACAGGTCATTTGCTCAATAGATTCTAACAGTGATTATAGCAGTGACAGATTTTCTTGTTATTGTAAGACATGTAACAAACCTTTCATTTATTCACCTACCAAGCCAAGTTGGATTTGTTCAGTGGAGGTAGTTATACTTTAAATGTTTCAGAATAAAGATTTTGAATACTTAAAAAAAAAATCTAAAATTAATGGAATGGAAACTAGTGCTATTTTTACATTCTCTGAATCCAACCATCAGTCTGACATATTATTAACATTGTGTAGATGACAAAATGCAGGACCTGCCTGCTCAGTAAAGGCAGCCATTTAAGAAATGCTGCAAGGTTCTTTTACTGGAGAGTGTGAGACTATGGATCAGAGTGTCCAAATTATCTGGTCAGTCATTTGAGGATGAAGCATGGAGGTGAGTAACAAGAAGATAATAGCATCAAATAGGGATTGATGAAGTAGGAAAAGACAGAAAGAGACAGTAGACAGAGCAGGAGCCTGGGAGGCCAGATTTCCTTTGCTGAAGTTGGGGATGTGATACAGAAACATCTTCAATTTGGTTTTGCAGATAGCCAAGATGCACAAGAGTAGGCAGGCCAGGTGAATTGTGCAAGATAGATTTTTTTCCCCTTTTTTCATGTCTCATCCATTTTACTGGGTAGGAAAATACTTGATAGGAGGGGCATTGCAGGTGGGTTGTAACAATAGGTCACGGAATCACACAGACCAAAAATCAATGCAGGTTCTGAAATGTAGCACCTTGGAAAATGTACTTAGCCACTCTCTACCTTGGTTTCCTCATTTGTACAAAGATGGTTAAAAATTGTAGATACCTTAAAAGGTTATTGCGATTAATAATTACTGGACTTCAGTAGTGACTCAATAGCTATGGTAAAACAGCTGATAATAAGTCAGCAGACTCTCAAGAGTCTCTGTACCTTGATTATTGACAAATTCATTGTTTCACATCTTACTGAAGGACATGTGTATGGGGAGGAGATGGGGAACTGGTTCACAACATAATCTAAAGAAGATCAAACATCTGTAGGGACAGGTACCCAGTGATAATAATATATATGAAAACACAAGCCATTTTTATTCTTCATCCCAATTAACTTGAGATACTCTAATGATGAAGCACTCGATTGTACTATGACCTCCTTGAGTGAGGTATAGCTTGGTTCCTCTCTCAGGTTTTTTTCTTTTTAATATGCAAATGTGAGTGTGCGATCTTCAGTGTGTCTGCATAAGCTAACTTAAAATGAATTTAAGTACAGTTTTCTGAAATATTTCTACCAAAATAAATTACTTAAAATTTTGAAAAAGGTTATTGTGAAAATAAGTCAGTAATATTTTCTATGTTCTTAACACTGAGTCCGGCACAAAATAAGTTCAAATAATGTAAATTGCTATGATCACCAGATGTATTATTTAGGTTCCTACCACTTTGCATAGCATCTTTATCACCTGGACTTATAGTGGATATTAAACAAATACATATATTTACATGTAGTTTTTTCTACATTAGGTCATTATCTATATGTATATATGTCCAATAACTTACAATTTATGTAAAATGCATTCATCACAACATTGCAAAAAGTTCATCAGAACAAATGAAATGCACTAGATTTTTATAAGTATAAATCTTAATAATTCAAAATTGTAATATGAGTAGAAAACCATGTATTTACTCAGAGGACCATGAAGGGAATAAGTGAGAAATGGAAAAGACTCAGTAGCTGGAGATTTGTTCATATGCAAATATTACTTTAATCCAGCATAATCAGAAAGCGCTGTTTTCCATTTATCAAAATGTACGTATTCAGATGTACATATTTGAGCTCAGCCAGTCATATGGCACACACTTTGTAAAACAATTGGTTTATGGTAAAGAGGAAGTCTAGGACCAAAGAACAATGCAAAGGACATGGGTATGTGACAATTTCAAAACTTTGAGAAAGAATCTTGCAGCTAAGCTGCTGCAAACCAATTTTACCTCAATAGGACATGCTAAATCATGGCTTATCACCACCTCCACTGTCACCTTCCTATTTAAAACACCTTCCTTGGACTAATTAAGATATTTAATCAGGTTATTTACCATGCCTAGTAAACCCTGGAAAAATATTTGTGCCATGAAGGTAATCACTCATCAACATTCTGAAATGTGTTGATCACAACAAGCAACAAAGAGAGGAAATGTGTATTAATGACTATTTCTAAGACAAAGGGATGGTGGTAGATTATTTGTAAATATGTCAGAAAATGTTATGTAGGTTTTCATCATTTTAACAAGAAGATAAATATGAATAAACTATAATCTGCAAAAGACTTCTGCCAGTGGGGACAGTAGAAAATATATACATATCACAAAATTTTCCTGAATTAGTTAGCTTTACTTTGTGTTATTAGAGTTTAAATTTATAGGTAATCTTGTATACAAAATGCCAAATCCATTATAATAATATTAAATAACTTAGTGTTTTGGATTAAAGTTGAATACAAATTATATATATTTGAATTTTGATTATCCTAAAATTATATCATAAATCTGATAATTTATAAAATTATCAGTATAGATTTTATAAATTTTGAATTGATCATTAAGTTTAAAGGCATAATTTTGCTTATCAGACCAGTGTGTAACTTCTTCTAATACTTTTAAGTACAAAAGAAATCTTAATTTTCATTTACTTGTAGAGTACAAAAAGTACAACTATATTCTAACATTTTTCTTAGTCAGGAAATGAAAACAATAAACTTACATTAATTTTATTTCTGTCAAAGGGAAAACATGAACAAATGATACATTTATATCAGAGGAAAGACGATATAATCTCAGCTACTTTAAGAGTGCCTTCATTATAATTTTATTCTCAATTATCCTATATTAGATTATGTTAAAACTTAAAGCGGAAGTCTCATTATTTTGGAGACAGGGCATGAATCCTTTATCAATAATAAAATATAGGATATATTTGAGAATTTTCTTCCATTCAGAATGAACTGCAATATTTTTCCTACCATAAATATAAACAATACACATTGCAATGTGTCTTGCTTTAGTTTAGAAATAGCTATTTCGTTACAATATACAATTTTTTTGCTGTTTCATTTTATTTTATTTAAACTCTTTAGCACTCTAACATCTTGTTATAAAATTACAAATAGCAGTTTCAGATCTTTACTATATTAAGTAACTCTCAAAGACCCAATTGATCTGAAATATGAGTCTCAGGACTTGAGATTTTTACATGATTTACATTAATTGTACATGATTCATATTTACAGCAATTTAAACAAAGATTATAATGAATACACCACTATTATTTTATTTTTCATTCTTTCTTTATGTTTTATCATTGGATTTCTTATTTCTTATTAGTATGTAATATTTGCACATATTTTTGGTGAACGTGATATTTTGGTACATGCGTAATCTATATAGTGATCCAGTCAGGTTACTTGAGGTGTCCATCACCTCGAGTATTTATCAGTTTGTGAGAACATTTCAAGTCCTCTCTTCTACCTATTTTGAATATACAATAAATTGTTGTTAACTCTGTCACCCTACTCTGCTATTAAGCATTATAACATATTCCTTCTATCTAACTGTATGATTGTACCCATCAACCAACCTCTCTTTAGTCATTCTGTACAAATAAATACCCTTCCCAGGATCTGATATTAACCATTCTACATTCTACCTCCATGAGATCAACTTGGTTAGCTTCCACACATGAGTGAAAACATGGAATATTTGACCTTGTGTGCCTGGCTTACTTCACTTAACTCTAGATTCATTCATGTTGTGGCAAATGACATGATTTCCTTCTTTTTTATGGCTGAATAGTATTCCCATGCGTGTGTATTCCTGTATGGTAATGTGTGTGTGTGTCTGTGTGTGTGTGTGTGTCACATTTTCTTTATTCATTTGTCCATTGATGGACATTTAGATTGTTTCCATATATTTCCCATTGTGAATAGTGCCACAGTACACATGGGAGTGTGGATGTTTCTTTGATACATCAATTTGTTTTCCTTTAGATGAATACCCAATAGTGGGCTTGCTGGATCTACGGTATATCTATTTTTAGATTTATTTTTTCAGAAATCAAAATCCTTTTCGCAGTGACTGAACTAATTTACATTACCACCAACAATGTATAAGAATTCTTATTTATCCTATCTTCACCAGCACCTGTTTCTTTTTGCCTTTTTAATTATAGCCATTCTAACTAGGGTAAGATAATATCTCATTGTGGTTTTGATTTGCATTTCTGTGATGATTAGTGATGTTGAACATTTTTGTCATTTGTGTGTCTTCTTTTGAGAAAAGACTGTTCATGTATTTTATTCATTTGTTTAAAATTAGAATGATATACATAAACATACATAAATGTATATTTATGGGGTACAAGTGTAATTTTTTTTACATGCATAGATTTCATAGAGATGAAGTTAGGGCTTTTAGGCTATCCATCACCAGAATAATGTACATTGTACCCATTAAGTGATTTCTCATCATCTGTCCCCCTCCTACCCACTCTTCTGAGTTTTCATTGTCTGTCATTCCAAACTTCACATCTGTGTGTACAAAATATTAGCTCTCACTTAGGAGAACAGGTGACATTTGTCCTTCTGTGCCAAAGTTGTTATACTTAAGATCATTGTCTCCACTTCTCTTTATGTTGCTACAAATGACTTGATTTCATTTTTTATGCCTGAATAGTACTTCATTGTGTATACATCTCATAGTTTTTTAATCCATTTTTCTGTGGATGGTCAGTTGGTTGATTCTATCTTTGTTATTGTAAGTAGTTTTGCGATAAACATGAGTGCAGGTAGCATTTTGCTAACATGATTTTTTTTTTCCTTGGGTAGATACCCAGCATAGCATTGCTGGATCAAATGATAGTTCTATTTGTAGCTCTTTGAGAAATCTCCTTACTGTTTTCAATACAGATTTTATTAATTTACATCCCTACCAAAAGTGTATAAGACTCACCTTTTCTCCACAGGCTTGCCAACATCTGATAATTTCTCGTCTTTTTAATAATTACCATCGTGACTGGTGTAAAACGTTATTTCACTGTGGTTTTAATTTGAATTTCTCTGATAATTAGCAATGTTGAACATATTTTCATATGCTTGTTAGTAATTTGTATGTTTTCTTTTGCAAAACATTTATTCATGCCCCTTGCCCACTTTTTAATGGGATTATTTAGGGTTTTGTTTGGTTTTTTGTTTGTTTGTTTGTTTGTTTTACAGTTGAGTTTCTTGTATATTCTGGATATTAGTCTTTTACGAGGTGAACAGTTTGCAAATATTTTGTCCCATTCAATAGGTTGATTCTTCATTCTGTTAATTTTTTTTCATTGCTGTGCAGAATATTTTAGTTTAATATACTTCTATTTATCTATTTTTGTTTTTGTTTCTTATGCTTGTGAGGCATTAGCCAATAAATCTCCACCTAGACTAATGTCCTAAAGTGTTTCCCTGTGTCTTCTTCTTGTTTTATAGTTTTAGTTCTTACATTTAAGTCTTTATTCCATCTTCACTTGATTTCTGTATATAATGAGCAATAGGGGTCCAGTTTCATTCTTCTGCATATAGTTATCCAATTTTCCAGGCACCATTTATCGAAGAGTGTGTCCTTTCCCTAGTGTAGGTTCTTGACACTTTTGTCAAAAGTCTATTGGCTATAAACACATCAATTTATTTCTGAGTTATCATTCTTTTTCATTCGTGTAGGTTTCTGTTTTTACAGCACTACTATACTGTTTGGTTACTGTAGCCTTGTAATATCTTTCAAAGACAGGGAGTGTGACGCCTCCAGTTTTGTTCTTTTTGCTTAAGATTCCTTTGCCTATTAGGGCTTTTTTGGTTTCATGTAAATTTTTGGATTTATTTTTTCTATTTCTTTGAAAAACTGCATTGGTATTTTGATAAGGATTGTATTGAGTCTATAGTTTGCTTTGGGCAGTACAGCCATTTTAAAGATATTAATGAGCATGAGAAGTATTTCCATTTTTCATGTTCTTTACAATTTCTTCCATCAGTCTTTTGTCCATTTCCTTGTAGAACTCTTTCACCACTTTGGTTAAATTTATACCTAAGTATTTGTTTATAGCTATTGCAAATGAGATTTCCTTCTGGATTTCTTTCTTAGCTAATTCATTATAGGATTATAGAAACACTACTGATTTTTGTATGTTGATTTTGTATCCTGTAACTTTACTGAATTTATTTATCAAATCTAAGAATGCTTTGGTAATGTCTTTAGGTTTTTCTACATGTAGGATTATATCATTAGGAAAGAGGGATAATTTGACTTTCTCTTTTCTAATTTGAATGTGTTTTATTTTTTTCTCTTGCCTGATTGTTCTGACTAGGACTTCCAGTGTTACACTGAATAGTAGTGGTGAAAGGAAGTATCCTTGTCTTGTGCCAATACTTAGAGGAAACGCTTTCACCTTTCCCATTCAGTATACTAGCCTTTATTGTGTTGAGGTATGTTCCTTCTATGCATAGTTTATTGAGAATTTCTGTTATATGGAAACACTGAATTTTATCACTTGCTTTTCTGTGTCTATCAAAATGATCATATGGTTTTTGTTTATCATTCTGTTAATGTGATATATCACATTTATTAATTTGCATTTGTTGATCCATCCCTGGAATTGCACATGATCATGGTGTATTATCTTTTTGATGTGTTATTAAGTTTGGTTTGCTAATATTCCACTGAGGATTTTTGCATCTATGTTCATTAAGAATATTGGTCTGTAGTTTCTATTTTGTTGTTGTTGTGTCTTTGTCTGATTTTGGTATCAGGGTTTTACTGGCCTCATAGAACAAGTTATGGAGAAATTCCTCCTCTTCAATTTTTTGGAATAGTTTGAGAAGAATTGGTGTTAGTTCTTTGTAAATTTGATAGAATTCAGCAGGGAAGCTGCCCAGTCCTGGACTTTTCTTTGTTGTAAGAGATTTTATCATTGAGTCAAACTAATTACTTGGTATTCATCTATTCAAGTTTTATTTTTTCCTGATTCAATCTGTGTAGAATGTATGTGTCCAGGAATTCATCTACTTTCTCTATATTTTCCAGTTTTTTGGTTTATAATTGTTCATAGTAGCCTTGATGACCTTCTGTGTTTCTGTGGTGTCAGTCGTAATGTTTTCTTTTTCATTTTTGATTTTGTTTATTTGGATCTTTCTCTCTCTTTTTTTTTTGATTTGTCTATCTAGTGCTTTATCAATCTTGTTTATCATTTCAAAAAACCAACTTTTTAGTTGAGACAGTATTTTGCCGTGTTGGCTATGCTGATCTCGAACTCCTGACCTCAGGTGATCTGCCCACCTCGGCCTCCCAAAGTGCTAGGATTACAGGCATGAGCCACTGCACTGGTCTGTTTTTGTTTGTTTGTTTTTTTATTAAATCTGATCATTGTAACAAAAGCAGATAAACCTAAAATATTATATTGTTTTCTTTTCTCATAATTTACTTAACAAAAGCGGGTAAACCTTTAGGTTTACTATATTGTTTTATCTTATTGTAATTTAGTTAAAAGAAAATTGTTCACTTAAAGCAAAAAACATAACAATGTCAGTTAGGGTTTGTAATGATAAGCAACTATTGCATAGAAGAGAAGGGAGTCTTGAATCGGTAAATTATACTCTTATAAGGTTATTACATTTGTGATGTGGGAAGTATCAAGATAAAGTCTAAAGCATTAGAAGGTACAATAGAGTCTAAAGAATTAAAACTGCGTTATTGCTAAGCCTAGCTAAGAAATCAATAGAGGAAATAAAATGGTCACTAAAACATTTTTTATGAATCCAAGCAATTCATTAAAGAAGCAACAGAAGAACAACGAAGAAGGGACAATTTGAAAGTATTTGGTTGGGTTAAAATCAGACATGTCAATGATTTCATTAATAAAGTAAGTGTACTAAATGCCTTAAATAAAAGCAAAGATTGTCACACTGAAAAAAAAGGGCAAGATCTAACTCTTTCTGTCTACAAGAGACGCATTTTATCCTTAAATAACAGATGAATTTCAAGTAACAGGGTGGAAAAAACATATCATGCAAATATAGTAAGCATAAAAAATAACCTGGCATGGCTACATTAGTCAAAGCCAAAGTAGACTTAATGCAAAAAGTATTAAGGGAGACAAAGATAAAAATTACATAGTGATACAGGAAGCAATGCACCAGGAAGACAAGCCATTTCTAAATAGCTCTTCACCAGAAAAAAGGTAATCAAAATTCATTTGCTGAACTCTCAGAACTAAAGTAATAAATAGATAAATCATCAAAGATGGCCAGATATTTTAACATCCCTGTTTCAACAATTAATGCAATTAATTGACAAAAAAATTAAGAAGTATATAAAAGAACTGAACAACATTATCAACTCACTAGATGCAATTGTCATGTATAGAACATCCCAATCAAATTCCACAAAATCCACATGCTTTTCAAGAACCCATTGAATGTTCTTCAATAGAGACCCTATGCCTGATGATAAAACAAATCTCCATAAATTTTAAGTTTGAAAACTTAGAAAATACTTTCTGAAAAAGTAAATTAATAATCAATAACATAAAAATAGTTATCAAATCTTCAGACATTGCCAATCAAGTAAAAGTTTTTAAATGATCCATGAGTCAAACAGAAAATTTCAGTGATGATGATCCATGAGTCAAACAGAAAATTTCAGTGGAAATGTGGAATATTTTAAATTAAATGAAAAGGAAAAAACAAGCATATCAAAATCTCTAAGTAGTAGATACAGTAGTCACAGCTTTAAAATGTCTATATTAGAAAAGACAAATGCTTCAAAGCAATAACCTATATTTTCACCTTAACTTCAAAGTCAAAAGAACCTACAGCAATTTCTGAAGTAGCACAATAGAAGTAATGAATAGCAAAAGACAATGCTATATAGAAAGCACAAATTATAAAAAAAAATTTTAAAAACTCGATTTTTTAAAAAGATATATAACATTAATTAACATACAGAAAGAAAAACACAGAACAGCTTACGAATAACTAGAGTAAAAGTAAAAATATCAGTACTTATTCTACAATGTCAAAGAATAGTTAAAAAATGTTATAACCACTCTATGCTAATAAATTCTACAGAGCAGATGGAAGGAGAAATTCCTTAAAACAAATTACTAAAAATTGATGGCAGAAGAAATATAAGCTCTGAATATCCTAAATTCATTATGTAAATCAAAGTTGTTTTTAACCAAAATTACCAACAGAATAAATATGAAATGAATTTGAATGTTTTAAACAAAGAAGAATAAAATATCAGTTTACTCAAACTTTTCCAGAAAGTAGGGATAGACACTTCCCAACTATTTTATGAGGCCAACATCACCCTTACATGCCAAGTCTGACAATAACAATACAAAAAAAGAAAAATTAAAACCATTATTCTTGAAAAAGCTGTATGTAAAATCTAAAAAAAATTAGTAATTAAAATCCATAAATAAGTAAATAAATATGTAGATATCTAGATACATAAAATGAACCATAACTTTTAGTGGAACTTACATCAAAATAACAAAATTTTCCAATATTCAAAAGACATCAAGAAAATATACTATATTCTCAGAATAGAGGAAAAATGTTACTTTCGATCAATTTAATAATACTAAAAAAAAAAGCTCTTGACAAAATTCAGTGTGCATACACTATCAAAAATATCAGCAAACTAGATAAACAAAGAAACTTTCTAAACCTGAACAAGGTCATTAAAAATAAGTCTACACCTAACACCATTCTTAAGGGTAAATGACTGAATTATTTCCCATGTGATTAGAAATAAAGTAATACGGCAAGGTGCAGTGCCTCACGCCTGTAATCCCAGCACTTTGGGAGGCCAAGGTGGGTGGATCACCTAAGGTCAGGCGTTCGAGACCAGCCTGACCAACATGGCGAATCCCCTTCTCTGCTAAAAATACAAGATTAGCTGGGTGTGGTGGCGCCTGTAATCCCAGCTACTCTGAAGGCTGAGACAGGAGAATTGCTTGAAACTGGGAGGTGAAGGTCTCAAAAAAAAAAAAAGAAAAAAGAGAAAGAAAGAAAGTAATACTATCTACTCTTACCATATCTATGCAATAAAGTAATAATAATAATAATAATATCATTATCATCATTTAAAATAAAGATGATTACTATTATTACTGTTAAAGGATTAAAGATTGAAAAGACAAAACTCTCAGCTTCTATTCTTGATAACTCCAAAACAATTCTTTAATAGAAAATCCTTGGGATTTTATAAAAAACCCTGAAACAAGCAAATGAATTTAGCATGGTCACAGAACATAAAGTAAATATTCAAGAGTGAATTTTATTTCTTTATATTAGAAGCAAACTTTTCAAAATAACATTCATATATTATCCAAATATGAAATACTTAGAGATAAATTTAACAACATATGTGCATGACCAGTACAATAAAAAGGCATAAATCATTACTTAGATAAATAAATACAATCTAAATAAATATAAATGTATGCCATGTTCATAGATTACAGACTTGAGTACATTTTCTCAATATTGATCTATAAATTCAGCTCAATACTAATTGAAATCTCAACAGGAATTTTTGTAGGAATTACAAAGTAGACTGTGAAATTCATGTGGAAACACAAAGGACTTCAAATAGTCAAAATAACTTTGTAATAGTATAAAAAGCCCAAGGATTGACACTATCTGACTTAAAGACTTATTGTAAATTATTAATGATCAATATAGAATAATATCAATATAAGAACTGACATGTAAATAATTGAAACAGAATAGAGTCCAGAAATAGACATCCAATATATAGGTAATTGATGTTTAGTTGGGTGACTAATTTAGTAGAAAATATTAGCAATTTCAACAAATTATATTGAAAAAATTGAATATTTCTAACTATATAAAATTGGCTTTAATTGACCTCTACCATATATCATATATACGACTGAACTCACACGCCTAAAATAAACAAAGGAGAAAAAATTTTCAACCTTTGTTTGGACAAATACTTCTAATATGCTACACAAAAATTATATAACATTAAAAAATTAAGTTCAGCTTGACCAAAAGTAAAATCTTCTATGTTTAAAAAGATGTGCCATCTAAGAATGAAAAGACTAAGTACTAGGTGACAAACATTCTTAGCACATATATCTGAAAAAATACTTAAGCCCTGAATATAGAAATAAATGGAAAAAACATAAAGTAATTGTAAAATGAGCAAACGTATTAAACAAACACTTCATTAAAGAAGATATGCAAATAATAAATACTACATAACAGGATGTTTAATAACATTAGTCATCTAGGAAGTGCAAATTAAAACCCAATGGGATACCATTTCATGCTTGCTAAACTGGCCACCATTAAAGTAGATATGGAACACCAATTCTAGACAGTATGTTCCAACTGCAATCTCATGTGCTGTGGAAGGCGTGCAAAATAGCGTGACCACTTTTGAAAACATTTTTGACAGGTTTTCATAAAGTTAAACATACATTAAGCATAGTAGTAGGTCTTCTAGGTATTTACCCAAATGACATGAAAGCATGAATTCATAAAAACCTCGCATGTGAATGTAAATAACAGGTACATGTATAACAGTCCAAACTAATAGTAACCCAAATGTCCATTAAAAGTGAATGGATAAACAAACTGTGGTATATCCATTGAACTGATATTACTCAGCAAAACTAAGAAAAACTACTCACTGGATTAATCTCATAAATAACTATGCCTTTGATCAAAAGAAACTGCACACAAGATTCCAAATTGTATGGCTACATTTATATAAATTCCAGAGCAGGCAAAAGCAATCTATATTGATGGAAATCAGATCAATGTTTCCCTGGTTTGAGGGGTGAGGATGAGAAAGAATGAATAAATTTTCTACAGCAATTGAATTGTTCATTATCTTGATGGAGTTGCTGGTTACATCAGCATGTGCAACTATGAAAAGTACATTAGTTTATACAACTGTATACTAAATGTGTCTGAATTACATCTGTATATAAATTATACCTCAATAGATCACACTTACACATACACACACATGCACACCACTAGGCTAGACTGTGACATGGTGACACTTTCCCTACCTAAGACAAGAGTTAAAGTGAATCCAGTATCTCACTTTTCTGTAATCAAACTGATCTGTGTGTTTTTATCTTATTCCTATAGTTTAAAAAAGTCAGAAGCAAACCCTTAACCACTTAGTCTTCACGACCATACGAATATGTTTTCATAGGTTCATGAGATGGCTGTGTTTGTGTTTGTTCATTTTTAATTGGCTTTATTTTCTGATTTTACATTCTGGATTGGGAAGAGACCTATCTGGAAAGTGGCATCTGCCCAAGGTTCAGGAAGTATGGATCTTCCATGGAGTAAGAAAAATCTTTTACCATGTGATTAGAAATAAAGTAATATGGCAGAGCACGGTGGCTCATGCCTGTAATCTCAGCACTTTGGGAGGCCGAGGCAGGTGTATCACCTAAGGTCAGGAGTTCCAGACCAGCCTGACCAACATCGTGAATCCCTGTCTCTATAAAAATACAAAAAGCAGCCGGGCATGGTTGTGCCTGTAAATCTTTTCCTTGTCTTACTCCATAGGAGTAAGATTCCTGCATATATGGAGTGCAAGTTGATATGTAGCCTCTGAGCAATTTCCAACTTTTTTTTTTTTTTTTTTTTGAGTCGAAGTCTCGCTCTTGTCCCCCAGGCTGGAGTGCGATGGCCTGATCTCGGCTCACTGCAACCTCCGCCTCCCGGGTTCAAGCAATTCTCCTGCTTCAGTCCCTGAGTAGCTGGGATTACAGGCGCCTGCCACCACGCCCAGCTAATTTTTGTATTTTTAGTAGAGACAGGGTTTCGCCATATTGGCCAAGTTGGTCTTAAACTCCTGATCTCAGATGATCCACCCGCCTCGGCCTCCCAAAGTGCTGGGATTACAGGCGTGAGCCACCATGCCCGGCCTGCAATTTCCAACTTCTTACAGAACATTACAATATCTGTATTTCTTGCCTTGGAATAGAAAATTTGATGCTCCTATTTATTTTCCAAACAAAAAGTATGCGGTAAAGCAGACATTTCTACCACGCTTCTTCATCTAGAGTTTTTAGTGCATCATATTGCAGGAACGTTTCCCTCCAGAAAGCAGAGGACTATTAACAAGATTTTTTGAGGGGGCGCTTTGTTAACGGTGTTCTTCCTGAAGTTCCCTTATCTGACTTGATCTCAGGTAGCAAATCCTAATTTTTAAAAAGATACACAGATTTAAACTTTCAACAAACAGCAAGCATTAAAAACAAGGACCAGTTTTCAAGATGGTTCATAGTATTTGCTTTAAAAGCAAAAGTGAACTGCATGGTAGGGGAAAAGCCATGCTTTTCTTATTCTTTTTTTCTTTTTGAGACAGAGTCTTGCCCTGTTGCTCAGGCTGGAGGGCAGTGGAGCAATCTTGGTCACGGCAACCTCCGCCTCCCAGGTTCAAGTGATTCTCCTCCCTCAGCCTCCAGAGTAGGTGAGACTACAGGCGCCACCACCAAACCTGGCTAATTTTTGCATTTTTAGTAGAGACGGGGTTTCACCATGTTGGCCAGGCTGGTCTCAAACTCTTGACTTCAAGTGATCCGCCCAACTTGGCCTCCCAAAGTGCAAAGATTACAGATATGAGCCATCGTGCCCCAGATGCTTTCCTTACTCTTTTAAGGATAGTGAATTTCTTCTGTTTGAGTAGGAAGTCTTTATGGATCAAGCACTGTCTTTTTCTTTCTGGTGTACCACATATGATTTTTCACTGTTATATAATAACAAAACCATCCATCAAGCACCTACTATGCAAAGAAGACAGGACCTTAGCCTGGGCACATGCCCCTCCATATTTTTACTTTTTTGAGTATGAATATTATTTAAAGATTCTGTGTTTTCAGGGATTCTGTGTGAGTCAATTATGAGATTCAAACAAGTAAATGAAATTCTGCTGTGATGAAGTTCCACAATATTGCTACTAATAGCAACTCACAAGTATTGAACTTGAATTATATATGTTGCCACATTCCAGGCACTATTATTCCATATCTAACTGATCCCACATAAAACCACAAAGATGATTTTCTGTTTTCTCTCCCTCTCTCATTCTGGGAAAGGGTCACATAGGGAAAGTAAATTTTGTCTCTGGTTTGCTTATGGAAATGCAATTTAAATGATAGGAAAGACATTAGAGAAACTCTGAAGATTTGGAGAAGTTAACTAAATTCCATTCTTATAAATTAAAGATGATAATTCCTACCCCACAGAGTTATTACAAAGAATACTTGAGATAAATTCTGTATGACATTTATTACACTAATTAGCAGTATGCACAGAACTACAAACATGATATTCTTTCCTATTTCTCCATTATTAACAGTAAAAATTATACTTGATAAATCCTGTTTACCATTATGATATAAAATTAAGAAAATATCCCTTTAAATCCAGAGATACTGATAGAAAAGTTATTTTATTTTCAATTTCTTCAGAAATAAAACATAGCGTCACTTTATTCAAATCACAGCCATCACTCATATCTTGGGAAGTAATCATCACAGCATAGACTCAGTTTATTCCCCCAATGGCACAGAGCTCCTCTGTAACTTTATGATACGTGAAAGTGAACTGTTTACACTGCCAGTTGCTAACATGTCCCACATTTGTGGACCCCTGCGTGAATGGCTCTCTTTTGCTCTCACTGAAATGGAAAGACCCTCAACAAAGTAAACTATTGGCATATATGTCAAAAGCTGTGTCATTAAGAGTTTTAAAATGAAGGAATACCATGCAGTCATAAAAAAGAAGAAAATCATGTCCTTTGCCGGAACGTGGATGGAACTGGAGGCCATTATCCTTAGCAAACTCATGCAGGAAGAGAAAACCAAATATCACATGTTCTTACTTCTAAGTGGAAGCTAAATAATGAGAACACATGGACAGAAAGAGGGGAAAAACAGGTACTAGGGCCCACCTGAGGGAAGTGGGTGGGAGGAGCAAAAGGTTCAGGGAAAAAAAAAATCTGTTGGATACCCAGGTGACAAATTAATCTGTACAACAAACTGTTGAGTCATGAGTTCACCTATATAAGAAACCTGCACATGTACTCCTGAACCTAAAATCAAAGTTAAAATATTTATTTGAAAAAGAACACCCAGGCTAGGCATGTTGACTCATGCATGTAATCCCAGCACTTTGGGAGGCCGAGGCAGGCGGATCACTTGATGTCACGAGTTCGAGGTCAGCATGGCCAACATGGCAAAATAACGTCTCTACTAAAACTGCAAAAAGCATGGTGGCACATGCGTGTAATTCCAGCTACTCAGAAGGTTGAGGCACAAGAATCGCTTGAGCCCAGGAGGTGGAGGTTGCAGTGAGTGGAGATTGCCCCACTGCACTCCAGCCTGGGTGCTCTGTCTCAAAACAAAAACAAAAACAAAAAACAGCTCAATGTAGGCCCTATCTCACCCTATCTCATTTCTGCACGCTAACGGAAAATACCCTGTAATTTTCTTTATACAAGACCAACTTGGATCCTAGTTCTGATTGACACCAATATAATCATTGTAATACAAAAAAACACAAAGGGGATTCTAGTTTAGCCAGACTTGTATTATTGAGATACAAGAGACACAACTACGACTTATTTATTACAGTATTTCCAAAGTAAAAGTCAAGACTGATTACAAGTTATGGACGTGTTTCAGTAGAGTATGTGTCAATCTGGAGATAATTTCAATGTATTTACTTTTAAATATAAACCTATTATTAATGATGGAAGTGTAAATACTGTGTATTTATTACATGTCTTTATCTTCATTTATTTTAACTGCTATGAAACTCTGTACTTTTCTTTCATTTTATCCCTTCTATTAACTTCTCCTATATAGATACAGAAAATATTTTATAGATGGTTTATCCATTCAGTTATAGTTTTATTTGGTCTTGGCTGAGTGGGATATCCTAAGCCCTCCGTAAAGTATGTGGAAATGTTTCAGCCTCTCAAAGCATGAATTGAAATTGTTCCATCCTCTTCAGATATTCTGAGTGATGGCAACAAGTGTTATCATCCAGCACCATTGATTCAGTTCTATACTCATGTGATTTGAATGGACTGAAGGTGTATTTTCATATTGTAAATATCCAGTCCTTGTCTTCTCCAGAACCAGGTAGAAACAAAACAAGATAATGATTAAAATGTTTCCTAGATAAGTAGATCTCTAAACCTATATATTAAGTGAACTTTTTTGAATGTTTTTCTGTTGGCCAAAATCTTAGAAAATGAAAGGAATATAATGTATCTGTAGAAAACAATAGGCATCTCCTAGGAGAGATGCATTTGAGAAATTCTCTCTCATAGCAGTATGATTTGAGAAAAATGACATTTAAGATTGATGGAATGTAAGTTTAGGCTTGTACAACATTGTAAGTGAAATGGGAAAATGTTACCAATTTTAAAAAGTATATGTTTTGCTCTCAATTAGCAATATTAAGGAATGCTGCTAAAATAATAATTGCCAATTATTGAGTACTGAGTAATTTCTTAACCCAATTCTAATCACTCTTTATACATTCTTGTGTATGTATTTGTATGTATATACCTCTGTGTGTATAAACAAACACATACATATATTTCTCAAAATCATGTAGCTGCTGTGTAACAGAGGAAGAACCAGAACTTACAACCAGATCTGTCTATACCAAACACCTATCACCAATAGATACTTGAGTCGTTATCTATAACATAGATTATAGGTAACAGACACCTCTGTTATAGGTAATGACTCAAGTATCCTCTACTCTTTCCACCAGGTAATTTATATCTTGTGCAGTTCAATTTCCATTATAGGTGTGGGATCTTGTTTGACTGATCTCTTAGATTTTTCAGAGATCCCCTTTAGTGTTGTGGTTGTCGGTGCTACACAGCGATTGCACATAGAAGCTGAGTGGACACTGGTGGTCCAGGCTTGGTATTAACAATGTGATGATTCTATTCAAAAGGAGACAGGAGAATTCTGCTCTGCCCTGGCTGCTTGTCAGTCTGATCAGTTTCCTCAAGGCAATCATCCATGGGGCCAGTCTCCTGGCATGTCTAGTGCCACTCCTGGACCCATTCTTTGGCTCCGGTCCACAAGTCTTCTACTGTATATAATAATACTGCAGTAAAAGTCTCCAGTCATGGTATCTTTCAAAATAACAAGGAAGGCTGAGGCAGGCGGATCACGAGATCAGGAGATCGAGACCATCCTGACTAACACAGTGAAACCCCATCTGTACTAAAAATACAAAAAATTAGCTGGGCATGGTGGCGGGTGCCTGCAGTCCCAGCTACTTGGGAGGCTGAGGCAGGAGAATGTCGTAAACCCAGGAGGCAGAGCTTGCAGTGAGCCGAGATTGCACCACTGCACTCCTGCCTGGGTGACAGAGTGAGACTCCATCTAAAAAAAAAAAAAGAAAAAAAAGAAAGAAAATAACAAGGAATAGACTTAGATTTTGGTATGTTAGATAACTAACCTAATTTCTGGCAGGAAGAAGCTCTTCACGTTTCCATGAATTTGAGTGAATTTTAGTGGGACATCCACATAGGACAAATACTACTCCTGGAATCCTTGAATAACTCTGGGAGCTTTCAGATCCCTGGGGAGGCAGGCCCGACCAGTCACCACAAATGTGGTTGCAAATATATTAGGTTCCAATGATAGAAATGCAAAGAAATTTTGGTGACCAATTATACGTGTGATCCCCAGGTAGGTTACCCATATAACCTCTGTCTACTTAAGTAGTCATGTCTTCTACTTAATGCAGTTGCATCACATGCATTTGCATCATATGCACCTGCTATGCCTAGCATCTTCGGGGTAGGGTGCAAACAAATCATTGAAAAAATCAAAGAAAAAAATGGAACAAGAAAGGTAATAAAATTTTCTTTTGTTGATGAATTTGGGGCAGTGTTCATGACTTCATTCATATACATATATA